>NC_031770.1:0-35085 GCF_001522545.3 Parus major
TTTTTTTACATTTTATATTTCACATTATTACAAACACATTTAATTTATATCTCTCCGAATTTTTAATACATACAATAATTTATTACAGGTTGTTTCAAAATCAGTGGTCCAAATGTTTGCCATTGCTGGGAATGTGGGAGTCTGCATAAAATGAGGTCTCTCTGCGAGTAACAACTTCAGGATACCCAGAAGTGATGGGTGATTATCTTGTACCACATCAGTATTTCCACCTAAATGCATGACACCAAATCATTATTTAATTTAGGGTGCAGTATGGCATTATAGCAATGGTATTACTGAAAGACATGTTCATGCTTCTCAGAGCAGTTCCTTGTGCAAAGTTGCAGTCACACAACTTCAAAGGTATTAGGCAAGTAAGTCTTATATTTGTGTAGATACTGATGTTAACCTGATTTAATCTGAGTGGACATAGTATTCTCTATGTTGATTTAGCTTTAGTTAATTACCTACTGACTTAAATCCTTAAATCCACTCATAACTTCCTATATATGAGGGTGCATTCTGTCTAATCATTATAGTTTTGTTTTCTGTAAAGTGACTTTTAAGTTCAAGAGTCTTTTTAGAAATTCTTTGCATATTCAGTTACCCCAGACTTTTGTAATACACTAAAACTTAAGCTTATCTTGAATATTGTATCAGTGGTCTTAAAATGGCAAGAGTCTCCACCTGCATTGTACAGCATAAAGCCCTAGATTAGAAAACAAGTCCAAAGTAAATATTTAATTGGGGATAAACAATTAATGGATATTAACAATTAATAACAATTAACAGATCAAAGAGACAACTCACACTTCTGACCAGGACTGTTTAAACTTGACCAGCTGCAGGTTAGGAGCAGTGATCACTTTGAGATCACCTTCACACTCAGAAATGACAGGAACTTCAACATTTAAGTCATCTCAGATCTCCAGGCATAAATTATCTGGAGAACCCTGAACTCTAAGCTAGCTACACTTTTTCCATGCCTGAGGATTTCACACATCTCATTTAGTAATGATCTCAAATCATGAAAGCCAGTAGTGATCACAAGCTCTTAAACTGACAATTATCTGGTAATTGTATCTCTTACTGAGGGGAAAGAAGAGGGCCTGGAAGGTAGAAAAATGACATACAAGTCAGAGAGAGAACTGCAAACATGCAGGTTGAAAAACCTATCTCTTAACCAATCCTATAAATATCGTATTATATTTAGGAGTGAGGATGTAGCTTCTGGCAGTGTCACTTAGTAACTTTTTGCTTACACTGAGTAAGCAAAAAGTTAGCATGGCTTAAGACAGCTTCATGATCTTAATTTTTCTTCCCTGCCTCTTTCATCAATCTGATAATTTAATATAACTGAGGTGATTGAGTACTTTAATCTTCTACCTCCATTGGCATTGTTTCCAAATCTGAGACATGAAGGTGTATCATCATCATCATATATTCTTGGCTAAAGTTGAAGACCTCTCCTTGTAATGCAAGTAACAGTATTAGCATTAATCCTAGCTTTTAAGGGGCAAGTATTTTCCATGAGGAAGGAAGATGATTTGAACAGAGATACATCTAAATATCTACATAAGAAACTCATAGAATAGCCTCTTTCTTGCTGGGGGAATGTAGCTGAATCTTTCAGGGCTTGGAGATGGACCTAGTGGCCTGACCACACCAGTCCTTTATATTTGCCTGTGAAGTTTTGGGATTCTTTTCCAGGCTCTAGAACGGCTGGTCAATGCTTCTCCAGTCAATATCCCTGCTCCAATGCTCCAGATATTTTCAATATCTTGAAAATATTAACAAGAACAAGCTACTTCACTGTCAATAAAAAAGTGCTGGCATGCAATAAAACGACCAAGACGAAGGTAAAGAAGGACCTTAATGTAGTTGAAAACAAAGACTAACCTGTGTGTGAAACAGTGTGTTAAGTAGAGAACTGAATTTTTAATAGATCAAAATGAAAGAGTTTGGCCTCCAAACTCCTGATTTAAAACAACAAAAAAAATTTGTTTTTCTTGTGCACATTGCACAGTCTTATCCTCAAAGTCACTTGCCCCGCAGGTGTGCCAGCAGGAATAAGATGATAGTGTAGACAGCTCCCAGGTGTACCTAAGATAGTGAAGTCCTACTGTACTTAGGTTCTAACCCACAGCCAGCATCTCTCTCCTGTCCCACTGCAACTGTTCTTGTGGCTGCAGATATTCTTTACCTTTCCTTTTATCTTCAGAAAATTGATGTACGTCAGCTACCCCAAGGTTAAAAAAAAATAGAAAAATCAGAGTTCAGCACTGAAGACAAGCCCTAAGGAGATACTGATAAGAAGTCTGTCTTGAGGGGGTAATTTTCAGATGGATCTGGTGTAGAAAACATATTCCTGAAACTAATACATGAAAGCATGGCAGCTGATACAGCTTAAATTTGTGACTCAAGCAAATCTGTGCTTACCCAGATAGGATTAATGCTGATACCAGCCAGAACTGCAGTCTCTTGGTGCTAGCAGTAAGGGTTTGGGGATTGTCCATCTACAATAACTACTTGCTCTACTGACTGCCAGTACACCATTGATTTCTTCATATATTTGAAAAATGGCAAAACAAACATTCCCAGTACAATCTGGGCTTTCATTTGCAAGACGGCTGAGCTGGTTCAGGCAGGTCATAGTAATTTGTCTGTTGATACTCTGATAGACAAAATGCCTATTATAAATAGGTTCATTTGGTCTCCTGCTCTGCTGGCCTCTCACCAAAAGTATGGACAGATCCTTGCTATAAGAGTTGGCTCTGCAGATACAATGCTCCCATATGCAGTGCAGCTCCAAAGACTAAGAAAAAATTAATTAGATATACTGCTAAGGGAATTTTAGAAGGTTACATCTTCCCACAGCTGAGTGGAAGAGATGAGAGGAACATGTCTGTCTGCGGCTGGTGAATTCAAAGCCTATGAAGCTTTTACAATCCATTTGTCGTGGGGAAAGGGTATAAATGCTCCACAGGCTTGCAAGTGTCCTTGGCAATTTAAAAAAAAAACAACTTCAAAAAGTCATCCTCTGTAAACCAGATCATCTTGAAGGGAGCATATAAGACAGATGGGAACAAATGTTCTACCAGGGTTTGTCATAATAGGAAAAGGGGTCCTGGTTTTAAACTGAAGGAGGGTCAGTTTAGACTAGATATGTGGAAAAAGTTACTTATAATGATGGTGGTGAAACATTGGAACAGGTTGCCTGGAAATGTGGTAGGTGCCCCATTCCTCTAAACATTCAAGATCTGGAGTTCTTAGCAATCTGAAGATTGGTAAGATCTCACTGAAGATGTCCCTGCCCATTGCAGGGGGTGTGGACTAGATGCCCTTTAAACATCCCTGCCCACCCCAAACATTCTGTGGTCTCACAGACCATACTGCAGACATATAAATATCAGGTTTAGCACAAGGAAGAAGGAAGGAATATGAGGCTGGGAAGGAGAAAAATGAGAAGTTAAGATTAAGACTGCTCAAATTTAAATCAACTCAAGGTGCTTGGAACCCTACCTAGAATTTCAGCATATGCTTTTCAAGACATGTATTTGCTTTGAGACCAATGCAAAAATGAACTGAAATTGTACATACTTGTTGAGCTAATTTATTTGCAATTCTTGTAACTGTATCAGTCAAACCTCATTCATTTCCCTGGGTCCCAGTACCCTTCAATGCATATTTTACTGAAATTAGTGATCCATCACTAATGTGCACATTACTCAAAAACTCATTACATATTTAACTACAAACGGTTCTTGGGTTCAAAGCTTGCAGCAACAAGATGACACATGGTGACAAAAAGGGGCTGAGAAATTCCATGTCTCTTAAGGACCCCTCTGCTTACCAGTGGGAATCAAAAATGAAGATTTCCATTTTTGATGGACAGATAGATTTCCATCTGTCTGGCCATGGTCTCAGGTGCTCTTAGACTAGCTGGATGTTCAGCCTGATTTCTCATGGAAATTCCTGTATTCCTCTAAATGGACAAGGTTCTTAATTCAAGGTTCAAGTCTGATTGCTGTGGTGCTATTTAAACAAGGTTTAAATGCTTTGCTAAATCAGAGTTTATGTTGGTACCTTTTTTGGGCACTGCAGGAGTTGCACCAGTCAGGGAACTAACTTCTCTGATCACTTTGAATGCAGACACCTGACTGTTAGCTCTGCTGGGGTGATAAGCATGTTAACCACTTGGGTGGATGTTTACTTAAAACCATCTGCTCAGCTAATCTGTGTAACTATCTGAAACAATTCCTGAGGTCAGTCTTTTAAACAAGGAGATTGGACAGATGGTCAGCTTTACAATGTGGGTGAAGCACCATAGGTTTGAGGAAGCAGATGTCATTCCAATAGAAGCTTGAATTACCCATTTTTCTTGCAGTTGTTGGACTGATAAAGCTGTTGCATCAGTTCCCAGTCAGTGCTCCTGGTGATCACATTAATTCCTGCTGCTAGTACAGTATAGAATCAGAGACTCAGCATTAGGTTACATGCATTTGTACAATAGTTTCACTGCTTAGCTTCCAACTACCAGCCCACAAACAGCAGCTGCTGCCCATTCAGCTGAATAAGTACAATTATTTTAGTGTGGACCGCTTTAGATGCCTTCTAGACAACATCTAGACTTTTCTCGTTAGTTTGCAGTGCTGTGACCATGACTATGATAAGTTACTGTACCTTATCTGCTACCTCCTTTAATTCATTACAGAGAACCTCTGACCTGAAACCCTTCTGGATGCTTTGCCTGGGTAAAGTCAAGCCAACAAACTACCTACCTGTGTCTCATTTTCTGTAATTACAACAGAAAGGGATGGCACATATCTTGCTCCTCAGTGGTGTGTGCAACACAATGAGAAAATACATACATGTTTAGAAGACATCCATAAAAACACAGATTGTTCTCCTCACAGGTCCTTGGAGGGTACCAGATATTGAGCATGGAAGTCCTCACAGAAAAGAACAGGCTGTGTTTGGATGTTTTGGTTGCCTTTGAAAACCTTACAGAAATGGGGGAGCCAAATGGAAGGTAGTTAAAATATTTGCTTAGCAATGAGGTTATCATAAACACAGAAAATTATGTTTACATAAACACAGAAAATTTCCATTAAAATTTGTTCTGAGCAATTTCATCAGACACATCTACCAAGTGGCTGTCAAATAATTGATTTTTTACATTGGAAGACAAATAAAATGTGGAAATTCAGTATTTGAATCTTTTTGACAAACAAATTATTAGAAATTTATTTAATTTGACATGTCATGTTCTGGCTAATACAAAATACTTCATTTCAAGAACTTTCGCAGAATGTAAATATAAACATGTAGAGCAGCAGTAGTTTTCAGGACTGCTCTGGGGGGGGACAGTTGCCCCTTTATTCAGTACATCAAGAGCTTTGACCCTTGCAAAGGACATGAACTATCCAGATTCAACTCTATTCTCTGTCTCCATTGCTCACCTTTAAGAAAATTGACATAATCAGCACATGTGGTCAAACAGCCACTCTCCAGTTATCTGCTGATGCATTTTCACTTTGGACAAACATTTGTAGCCCCAGCTTCCAAGGGAGTTTTGCACAAAACAGGTGGAAGCTCATTCTTGGACACTTTCCTGTGGTCTTTCTTTTGTTAATACTGTAATGTGTAGTTGTGGTGCTAACCCAGGCTTTCTCACAGCCCAAGAAAGCACCTGACTCCCAGCCTGTCACATAAATCCAGTATCTGTCACATCCTCCTTTATATTTGTGGAAAAATAAGAGAAAGACCAGGATCTAAACAAAGGTATCTATTGAATTCAAACTGGATTTATAAATAATATTGGGACTAATAATCCAAATATACTTTGCTCACAATTTGTCTTGCTCCAATAATTTCCTTGCAAACCCTTGAGAAAAGAGTGCCCTTTTTATATACTTTATAGGACATGGGAAAACTTAGAGCATCAAAGAAGATGGATTGTGGTCCAAAGGTTTAGTTGTAATTGCACTGACTGTGTGCTGTATGCAAGAGTCTGCATAAATATGTGAGAGTTATATTAATGAGATGTAAAAGACATTCCTGGGCTGGCTGGAAAAGATTGAATGTATCGTGTAATTGAATGTAAAATGTGTATTAAACTGACTGCCATTAAACATTTTTACACTTTAGATGAAAAAAAATATTCATACAGATTTATTTGAAATGTAATGATCGTAGCTAGTGTCTAAAAACATGACTTCTGTATTCTTTGTCAGTTTTGTTGTCCGTTAGCTACATTCAAATTCAAAAAAATGCATAGAGAAGACAAATAAGGAAAGCTTTTAAGAGATCCCTTGAAAAAGATGTAAGAAGGCATGCTGTCATATGTGTTGATGCTGATGCACATAATGACTGCCTGGAAAAAGCCAAGAGAGTGACAAGAATGCTGGCAAAATTAGATGGATGACCAGTGCCTTTGGGGCACTGATGTTTCATTACATAAACAAAAATAGAGAAGACCATCACATGCACTCATATGTTGCAGGAAAGAGGAAAAAATTCTAATACTTTTTTAAGGTCAAGGATCTAAGCCATGAGACCTTTTGAAATATGTTCACAGATCACAAGATGGCAGATAAAAGGAGAACACACAACATATTTTATCTTCTTTTCTACTCTTGGAAAAAATGAATCAACTAATGAAAACATATTTTAGAAAGCCATATTTTAGAGCACACCAGAAATCACTGCTGCCTTCTGCCACCAGTGTTAGGCAGGGGTTGAAACACAAACATGGATCAAGTGGTATCAAGACCTTTCTACTTGGATGCAATAGCTTATAAGAGAGCATCACTTCATACTGTATATTCCCCACTGCTGACTAGTGGTGGCAGGAAGGAAAAACCCAACCACACCAGCTTCTGCTTTTTGTTGAACTCCAGGTTGCTAACATTGTGCTTATGACAAAATGCCAGCAGTCAAATTTCCAGTAAATGGAAACAACTCAGTCCACTGGCCAGCCTGCTCATCTATAAGTGGGGAAGCCAAGGGACTTGGCTAATTCCACAAAAAGCTCAGTCAGATTCTGAGTCCATCAGGCAGTCACGTTTTGCCAGGCAGCCAACTTGACTTCAACAGCTTTCAAAGTACCAGTGTGTTTCCAGAGGGGAAAATAATAATAATAAAAAAAATAATTGCAGAGTTCACAGTGAAAAACTGTTATTTTCTAGAAAATGTGTTTTGTGGGAAAAAGTTGTAACCAAGTTAAGAAGCAATTCTGTTTGTGGTACTTAAATAGTCTCCGTTGCCTGAGGTCTGGAATCATTCCAAATATTGCTGATGCCAAAAGGGAGGTACACACAGTGCGTGATGATGAAGGACTAAGTGGTGAGGTAGACAGCAGAGGGCCTCAAAAGGCTGGCCAATACCATGCTCAGAATCCTTACCCTGCCCCTGTTAACAATACTCCACTGAATAAGGAAGTACTGTTCTTCATATTCTCATTACTAGTTATTTCACCCATGAGGCCAGACCATTTGAGAAATTTTGCCTCTAAATTTGCATTCTTGCAGTTAAGAACAGCATTTGCTAATATTTACAAATCCATACATGGTATGCTTAGTAGGTTAGTTTAGTACAACAAGAATCACGTATGTCTGAGGTATAGCTGACTCTAGCCACTGTCCAGAAGCTGGATGTTCTATTTCTGTAAAACAGTCCCTTTATTATTACTTGCATTTGGCTTGTGCACTTGTGTATCCTACATTGACCCTCATTTGAGGTGAATTTTGAATAGAAATTTTCTCTTCTAGCTTCACTCAGTCTTTTCCTAAATGTCCCTTTTTTATTGCTTTCATAACATGTCATAAAGACTTACTGGCTGTCACTAGAACCTTATGGGACCTGATAGTAAGAAATAAAAGTGACCATGAACTGTGATGGACCACTTACAGGTCCTTGAGTACCTGGATGTACCCTCGGCTGACAGAAGCAAGCAGGAATACAGAGCAGAGATGAAGCACATTCTTTGCAACATAAATCACACAACCATGACAAGCTGGACAGTAAAGTGCTCTGTGTTACCAAGAAATAGCAACTTTACCTTTAAAGAAAATCTTCGCTGGTGCTAAATATTATTCCTGACCTCATCAGAATTCACATATCCTGTCACATATCCACAGACCAGATAGTTTCAGCTCTCAAAGGGGCTGCAGCTGGTATTGGAATCTTTGATTTAGCCAAGGTAAATCTTGACAGCATCCCCATTTTAATATTTTTATTATAGACATACTTTGCATTCCTCTAGCACCTTTTATCAGAGGATTGATCTCCTTTACAGACAGCAATAAATTAATGCCTGCAATACAAACAATGCCAATGTAAATTGGGATTTGTTTTCCTTCTTCTGTAAATAGGAAAGAATGAAGCTCAAAAATGAAGCAACTTATTTAAATAAGACTTGGCAGAGCAAGGCACAGAATCCAGATATCCTGATACCTGAGGCAGTGCCTTCACCTCACTATCACTGTCCTTTCACCTGCTCATTGTACAACAGACATTCAAACTGGACACTAATGCAGAGGAAACTTCAACTGCTTTTTTAAATGGATGCCTAAACTCATGGGCTCACACCTAGACACCAAGTGTGATAAATGTCCAGGATATCTTCAGGCATGAGATTTCACTAGTTTCAGAAACTTAGTAACTAAATAAGGATTAAGAGCCCTAGTTGTATCCATGCATAAATAAATAAATAGATAAATAGAAAATCCCTTTTCTTAATCGGCTCTTCTAAGTGGTTGAGTGTGAAAGTATCACAGGAAAGAAAAAGATATTGTGAAAAGAAACTGCTTTTGCCTCACTGCTATCTATATGTTTATTTGACGTATCACTGTAAAGAAGACTGGTTTTATTACTAAATATTTGTCAAAGTTTCCAGAAAATATATCCATGGATTAGATCTGACATTGTGTGGGTTTGAGCATAGTAACCCAGCATCAACAGATATCAACAGAATATCAACAGAGCATCTTGTAGCACTCACCTTTTTCACCGTGTCCAATTATACTATCTCATTTCCAATTTACACCACCAAATACATATAACATCTATGCCAGCCACAGCAATCACTTCTGTTTGAAAAGAGGTAGGAACATAACCGATCTTGTGTGACACTCAGATTCTACATGCACCAACAACTTTGCTTGTTACAGTGATCTTGATATATTCCTTCATGCAAGGTACACATGCAAACCAGTATTTCAGTGGAGATAAACAAAAGTGGGTATAACCTCAAGCATATCTCCCTACCTGCTCCTTCAGTAATTCTGTGGTTCTGAGCACTGTCTTTTCTTTCAGAATATGTTTGAGAGTGTTGATGTTGGAGTCTGCCTCCTTGTCTTGCTTCTCCTTGCACTCAGAGAGACATTACCTACATGAATCTACTGACTTTAATATAACTTTAGATCCAGCCCACAATGTGAAGCTTCTTTGGGCAGAACACTGCTGCTTTCCAGCTTAAAATCACACTTAAAGAAGAGTTCTCGAAACTCCTACTGGCTTTCTCTAGAGCCACAACTGTGTCTGGTTAAAAGAAAAAAAAAAAGGATTTAAAACTTCCTAGCTTGAACCCAAGCATAGATAGATATAACCCAAGCATATTGTGATAAGAACCATCTTATAACACATAGAGCATCCTTTTGCTCTTGTAGACATCAATGCAGAGCTTGTCATGGGAAAACCCGTGACAATACTAGCAAAACTGTCTGATTGTCACTGCTTGGCTTTTTGTTTGTTTTTTGGTTTTTTTTAATTAACTGGTTTTTCTTCCTGTTTGCCATTGCCAATGATCTGTTCTGCCATAACTTCAAATCATGTGGACACCACCTACAGAATGAATCCACCCTTGTCAGCTGTAGCTCTTTACTGAGATCTGAGGGAGAGAAAAAGCCCTACTAGTATTATAATACAGTATGAAGGCAATTCACTCATGCCTGGAGGTCTTATTCTATAGAACGTACTTTTTGATATTAACAGTTTCTTTACTTCCCTATCTGAATGGGGGGGGTTGACATTAATATTACACTGCATTTCTTGTAAAACTCCATCTATTTTTCTGATGTTTTCCCTGATGGAAAAATTGTCAATAGATACCCCAACTGATTACCATTCTTAACATAACTGTTGTGAGATTCAAGTGTTGGGGCTGGTGGCTGCACTGCTGTGTCATACATGTGTACCTACACACAAAGTCCAGCCTGAGAGCTGTTCAGGCAACCCAGCCAAATTCACTAATTCAAAGCTTCTAGAATAAAGAAAGCAAGTTGTCTGCAGTTAGGTATTTGACTTCCATCCACAAATACTTGATCTGTATCTGTACTACTATTTATTAGTTGCATTGGATAAGAATAAAATTTTATATGGCCACTGATTCCTTGTCCTTTTGCTTTTTGGAAATCACTCATATCGCTCTGAAAACTCAGCTTCTGAGCTTGCTAACATAGTTTTCTAAGGACTTTCCCAAGACAATAACTGTAGACATAGATATGTGTACATTCTTTCTGTTACACGTCTTGTGATGGGCATCTCTCATGGCCAGTGCAGTGAGAAAGTGTTATCCTGACCATGCAATCCCTGGCTGTGGTCAGAAGCCTATAAATCCTGAGAAGAAAAATAAACTCGGTTCTTCCTTTCACCACACCTCGACCTGTGTCCATGTGATCTATTCATCTTCAGCAGCAACACTCTTATTCTAACATTTTCTCTGATCATGTCTCTTCCTGCCTTGTTCTTCATGTTTTCATTAATAAGAACAGCATTGCACCATATGTTTTTACAGAAAGTGACCACCACCACCACTCTGTTATTTAGTCTGTTTCCAAGTCATTTCTGCATTAGCCCACCCTGGACCGCTCAGTTTATTCTGCAGATTTTCAAATTATAACCATTGCTCTGACCACAGATATTCTCCATTGCTTTCAGTTTTGTCCTTGGTTCTTTTCCACAGCTATTGGACACCTGTTTCCCCATTCCTCTCCTCTATAGCTCATAAAAGCGATTATTTAACCTTTGTCACAACCACCCCCAAACCACCCCCAAGGACAAGGCAGGAGGAAGGCCTCCCAGTGCAGCTCTCCCAACGAAGGCAAAAACTGGCAGTCTGATACAGTTTTTCCACGGAGCCAGACTCAGGCTGACTGCCTCATTACACTGTGTGAAGAATTTCTAACTGGGATTTAGATTATGGGCCTCAAAGCCTGTCTTTCAGTCTTTCAATTTCCTAATCTTCCACTGATCCCTGTTTCCCTCCTATTTATACTGTCACAAGCTCTCAAGCAAATCTAAAGAGAGACAAGACCTGGAGTCAAAGCAAGTCCAGTGTCTCTAGTTTACTCAAAGCCAAGGATGCTTCAATTACCCTTTGCCAGGTGGAGCTTTCTGAAAGCAAATTCCCTCAGCAATATCTCTCAACAGACAGCACCTATGTATGTAGCAGACCTCAGGCAGCTAAAATCTTTGAACAGTGAGGTCAGGAAGACAGGTCAGCATCACCTTGTTTAACAGGCACAGAGCCATCTCTTTTTGCCTTGCAGAGCACCACACACACTAATGACACAGTTCCTGGGCAGAGGAAAGCAACATGGAAAAATAAGAACATATTTTTCTTCTGATGCTTCACTTTATGGAGTACCTTATGATTTTACACCTTTCCTTATCTCTGTTCTTTCCTTCAGGTATCAATGTTTAAACATCTTTGACGAAAATGTTCCTTAAATAGTCACTATCTGGCTCATTCTTATGAATGAATACTATCAGGTGCTTTTAAATGGTGAAATATCTCCCCTAAAAGTATGTTTGAAGTTCATAGTCATAACATGGAAATACTTCCAGGGACTGACAAAGACAATATATATGGCTGATTTTAACCCTGTTACAAGTGCAGCTGTAGTCCTTCTGTGCTATCACTCTGAAATGAGCTTAAAAGCCCAGAAGTGTTTTGGAAGATAAACTCCAAGACGGGATACTCAGTGCGGCTGGGCAATGATAGTATGTAATTAATAAATGCTACTGCAGCTTCACCATTCTTAATGTCTAAAGGGGCAAGTACCAGCTAATTAACTGTGTTAGTTAATCATGGTCCTGGCTTATGCATATGGCAAAGATACCTTGTTACATTATAAAGAGGGCTTGAGGCTTGATGTTTGAGTCCTTTTTGTGGAAGGCCATTAAAGCACTAATTCATGTGAAGCGAATGAAGTGTTGGCTGGAGGTCGCTAGCTGTGCAGTGGGTGGTGGGCACAAGATAATATTGTTTCTATCTTGCAGGGCAAGGTTGCAGGGCTTTTCCTGGACACAAGCAGTATAGATAGGACTGGTCAGGACCCTGCCTAACTAACCTTTCTAACACAGAATCAGAAGCTAAAAGCGTAAACAATCTTTATACAAATCTGTAACAGTGCAGAATACTTCCAGATTTTCTACTCCCTATTTTTTTACTTCTTGATGCTTTGCACTTCATAAAGATTGGATTTATTTTAGCTGAAGTATACAGTAAAACTGAGCAAAGACATTTTCAGATACCTATAAATGCTTGTCTCCTCAGAATGACTATGTTTGGGCTTTTAGTTTGCAACAAGTTTTAATTTCACTTATCTGTTGCAGTGATGTGTCGGAGACAGGACAGCGACAAGCACACACGAAGTTCGTGCACAACAGCCTGCTTTATTAAGATCTCTTCTCCTTACATAGATCTGAAAGCATGTGCGGTTAATCCTCATTGGTTGAGCCAGTTGCCACCTGGCCAGCAGGCCAATAGCAGCCTGAATCACCAATGGCCTGGGCCTGTTCTCCTACAGGCATCACTGGTTGAGTTACGTAAGCAAGGTAATTATGTAATCAACTACATTTCAGTTATAAAGTTGGGATTATTTATAACTGTAAGACTTCCAGGTCAGCTGTAGGCAACCACAATTCCCCCTTTTTGTTTTTAAATACACAAGAAGTGTCTGGAATCCTCTTCAGGGCTCTTGCAGACAAGATGACAGACACGACATTGTGTAAAAACTTCGATCTAGGCCTTGAAAAGCTTGAAAGGAGGCCTCCAACTCAATTCGACAGACCCAGCCTCTTTTCAGCTGGTGATGCATACCATATACTTTTGAAGTTGCAACAATCACTCTCAGGAGCTGTCAGGCAGAACTGCTAACAATACAAGTCATCAAATTGGCATGCCACAGGCTTATAGTTTAAAGATTAAAAATTTACAACTTTTAAAAAAGAAACATTTCAACTTCCAGAAGTGTAGGAAAAACAAGGACAACAATCTGTCTCAAAATCTTCAAGTCAAGTCCTCACATTTAAATATGTATAAAACCTTCATGTCCATAAATAGATAAAATCCTTAAATAGATATGTCATCTTAAGAAATTCCAGTTCTCTGTGTGGCAGGCATGCAAGTTATTTAAGTCACTGCTCCTCAACATCTGCTGCAGGATCATCATGAAGACATTGTCTCTGGTTCTGAGCATGATGTAGGGCAGGACAGACACACCTGGCAGGTATCCACTGTGATCTGGTGTCTATAGAAATGCACATATACCCACATCCCCATGTAAGGAGGTCTCACAGACTTTCCCACTTATTCAAAATAATGTTTTTACCATTACTTTAGGTCTAGGTGATTGAGCACCACCAGAAGACTGCAAGGACAGAAAATTATTCAGGATCATTGGGTCTCCTCTGGGACAGTTAGGTGGTTCAAGGTATAGACAGCTTTGGCTACTCTGGTTTGTGGAGTCTTGCCACACATTCCTTTCTTCTGTTTTTCTAAAATATGTTTTAGAGTGCTATGGGCAATGGCTTCAACAATGGCTTGCCCTGGTGCCAAACAGGGGATACCTGTGTGGTGTTTTATGCCTCATAGTTGAAGGAATTTTCTACTGTTGTATATGGTGTTAGCAGGGCCATTATCTGTTTTTATGGTGTGTGAGATACCCAAAGCAGCAAAGGCGGATTGCCAATGCACAGTGGTATCCCAGCTCCTTACTCCAGTATGTACGGTAGTCCATATAGCTGAAGAAAATGTGTCAATTGACACAAGCACATATTTTAGTTTTCTGAATTCTGGAACATGAGTCACGTCTGTTAGCCAAATCTGTACAGCTCATAGGCCATGGGGATTAACTCCCAGCTGTGGTGGTGCTGTGTGACCTTGGCAAACAGAAAAGGAGTTGACTATGTTGTGAGCCTCCAAGTTTGATAACATAAATTGTCTCTGCAGGGCTTGCACACCTTGATGGAAAAAAGCATGCAAAGCCTTTGCTTGTCCACACGTGTCCAGTTGTGGTCCTGTCCAAGCAGGGCTTGCTTGACAATCTGCTTGGGCATTGCCCTCTGCAATGAAGACTGGGAGATTTGTGTGACTTCTAACAGGTAAAATACAGTAGGAACAATCTCTGGCCTGGCTGGTATGCCACAGACCTTTTAATAAATAATTGTGCATTGTCAATCGCCTTGAGTAGGGCTCAGTCCAGTCTCTGTGTTATATCCGCAACACAGGCAGAGTCAGTGACAATATTTAGAGGAGTGTTTGGAAAATGCTGAAAAGCCATAGCTACTGCACATAGCTCATAGCACAACCTGAGGTGACTCATTTTCAAAACCTTCCAGTTTCTCCCATTCATTTTCTTCTTTCCATATCACAATGGCTTTCCTCATTTTCCAGACCCGTCAGTAAATATAGTGATCCCCTTTAGGGGTGTATGATTATTCAATGGTTTTAAGGGTATTTCAGTAGCCCCACCTAATAACTGAATAATTTGTGACTTGGTAGGTGGTAGCTAATCTGTCCTGAGAAATTTTGTGAAGCACTTTGTAAAGATGTGCTGTTGGTATAGCACAATTCAAATTGTTCCCAAGTCACAGGTAAATAATTTTGGAAGGATCTTTTGCAGCCAATTGTAAACATCTTCAGCGGCATTTAATGATTCATTGAGCGTTCAACTCAAAGATGGTAGGTGCAGTCTTTTTAGGCTGATGGGGTAGAAGTACCCACTCTAAGACATGCAAAGGGTCAGACCACTTTGTATCCCATTGCCCTATGATAGCTGTAGGATGGAAATGAACAATGAAAATAAACACAGTAATACATATTTTGGGGTATATCCAGTGAACTTGTCTTTTTGGGACAGCCTACTCGACTATTTCAAGAGCATCTTTTGCTTCTGGTATTAAATTTCTGGGGGAATTCAGACCAAGATCACTTTTTAGAATGTTAAATAAGGGTGCCAATTGTGGTGTAATCAATTCTATATATGGTCTGATCCAATTTATGGTAAAAAGTTTTTGTGCATCATTTAGAGTTTGAATTTCTGTTGAGAGTCAAATTGTTTGTAGCTGTATGGTCCAATCTATGGTTTTGAGTCCAAGATATTTCCAGGGTGGTTGTTGTTGTTGCATTTTTTCTGGTGCCACTTGCAGCCCATATGTTTTTAGTGCTTCCATCAGGCTTGGTTGGATTAATGAAAGATCTTTTTTGATTGGGGTTTCTATTAAAATATCATCCATATGATGGTAGCTGTGCACCCCTGGAAATTGTTCTCTGATTGATGATAATGCCAGAGCCACGTACCACTGACAAATTGTGGGGCTGTTTTTCATTCCTTGTGGCAGAATTTTCCATTGATAACACTCCACTGGTGCAGTGGATTAATGGATGGCACTGTAAAAGCAAACTTTGGGGTATCATTTGGATCGAAAAGAATAAATAACAACAAAGAAACAATCCTTTAGATCCACAATCAGGATGTCCCAATTGACAGGAATCATTGTAGAGGATGGCATGCCTGGTTGTAGGCCTCCCATGATTTCCATGACCGCATTGATTTTTCTTAGGTCACAGAGTAACCTCCATTTCCTGGATTTCTTTTTGATGACAAATACTGGGCTATTCCAAGGGCTTGTAGATGGTTCTAGATGCCATTGAACCAGTTGCTCTTGCACTAAAGTTTTGTGGGTGTGTAGTTTCTCCTTTTCTAGGGATCACTGTGGTACCCACACAGGCTGAATGGTGAGCCATTTTAGGGCTTGTGTGGGATATTTAATTCCCTTTAAAACAGTGGCCCCTGTTAAAATCCATTCCTACCCAGACTCCCCGTGCAGAAAGAACATCCCTCCCTCACAGGTTGAGTGGTGCTGCAGTAATGTATGGTCGGATGGTAGCTGTTTGACCTTCGGGATTCTTGACCAACGAAGATTTGCTGCTCCAGCAGCTCTGTGTGGTCCTCCCAAGGCCAGCAACAGCATCTCCTACAGCTATGGTGGGGCATGATAATGGCCAGGTGTGGGCAGAGATGATGGTAACAACTGCCCCTGTGTCAACCATCCTGCTGACCTTTATTTGCAAGGGCCCCACCTAAGGCATCATAACAGTGAAGACCATATTAGGTCTTTGATCATTTACAACCTGAGTCCAGCACACCTGGGGTTCTCCAGTGGATCCAAAGCCTCGGTCTTCTCACTCTATAGGTTCTGTTTTTGGGGCAAGAGACTTAAAAGGGATGAATTGTATGATTCGTGTTTTTGTGGGGATTGCCACGAGTGGAGTAGGCATTGCAACCAAAGCATGTATCTGCCCCATGAAATCTGCATTAATAATGCCAGGGTGCACAAAAATACCTTGTAGAGTAGCACTGGATCTTCTGATCAACAGTGCACTTAGTACTCTCCCTTGAGAGGGACCTTGTGTACCTTTAAAGTGCTTATGGTTGTTAAGATGGATGTGGAAATCCATTCCAGCTCCTCCTCTGGTCCTTCCTGTGAGGTGGCTGCACAGGTTCTAACAGGAAGGTGGGAAGAATCATTGTGCATCTCCCCTTCATGCTGGGTCTTCTATTTCCCTGTTCCTAAAGGAAGATCTATCAAATGAATTCTGGATCTGCATTGTCTGGTCACTGGATTGTTTTTCCCATACTGGCTACAAGTTGTATTCCTTTGTCCATTAATTGTCCCTGGTAGCGTAGACTTATGAGGACAACTGGCTTTTAGGTGGCCTGGTTGTCCACATCTGTAGCACAGGGGTGTGTCACTTCCACAGCTGCCGCTATGGAATCTGCTAACAAGGACATGTTTTGGGCATTGGTGCAAGCATTTATTATCTCATCCAAGGATGGGTTCTCATTTGGCAACAGTTCTAAGACCCTTTGACAGTCCACATTACCATTGTCCTTGGCCAATTGTAAAATTAGTTGGTCAGGGTTCCTGACCCTGATTTTTATAATTTGTTTCTCCATTGCATCTTGTACTCCTTCTATGAATTGTAGATATGGCTCATTGATTCTCTGTCTGATCTTTGAGTAGGTCTGAGTTGGATTTGCCATGTTTGTTACCTTAAACAGTGCTTGTATCCCCAAATCCTTTACTTGTGCCAGCACTAGTAGACCTAGCCTGGCTTGTGGCCAAGGGCAAGCTAATGGTGGTAGTCCTAAAAGCTGAGACACCCCTACCTCATAACATGGATTTTCTTGGAGGACCTTTAGCTTTCTTTGTTCCTGTTTTTCTGCACCATGTTGTCATGCTGACTCAAAGACCATACATTGGACTGTTACAAACATTATTTGGCAGGATGTTTAATATCAAAGGGAGTAATCTCCTCTGTTGTAGGATGTTGGTGACAGCAGGTGAGCCTAAGCCGTACTTGGCTACAAGGTAACACGGTTCTGAAAGAACTGGCCACTGAAAGGGTCTGTAATTATCCCATGTTTTTCCACTACCCCATATTACTGGGTATGCTTCAATTGTGCCATACTTGGCTTCCCAACTTCCAGATAATAGCATATGAATTTCTTCTGCAGCTTCATAATTGCCACTTGTTATCCCTGCTAGCTTTACCTTGTGCCAAACACTGACTGGATTAGGCATGGCTGTCGGTATTGTACCAATGATGGCTTTGTCTCAAGGGTCTGCAGAAGAATGGTGGCTCTGGCTTTTGATGCACCTTACCAGCAGATGTTCCATGGGTGACTCCAGCTCTGGTGGCGACAACTTTCGGACCCAGCAGTCCACCGCTGCTTCTGGATATAATGTTCACTGGGTATCCAAGTACCTGTGGTGACCTATTTCTGGGACCAGCCTACAATTGGCTCTAGCACTAGGCATGGCTCTTCCACAGTCAGGTTCCACTCTGGAGCAGCTGGGTTCAGCTGGGGTGTCCCACTCAGGACATTCTGGCACAGGGTGACAAGGCAGTCTCTAGTGGGTGTAGGGCACTCCCATGGGCGAGGCATCCCAGCATGATGTGGCAGCTTTGTCCTTCGCAGCTGTTTTGCTCCCCCATGTGCCTGGAGTGGTGGCCATGACTCCTGCCAGCTCTCACAATGCCCGGTTCTCCTTACCCATCTTGGAAGGTGTCCATGATCCCCCCTCCACTGCCCTAGCATTCTGCTCTTTCTGTACGTCCTGAAGGGTAGACTCCTCTGGTGTAGAGCCCCATGCTTCCATCCCAGAGGCTTCTTCTTAAATACTCAAAGAAGGAGGGGGTCTGGACCCAGACACAGCTCTCCATGCCATCTCCTGTAGCTCTACATGCCGCAGGTAGCAGTTCTACACACTGCCTTTACTGGGATTCCACAGCTCAACATGCCACTGGTAGCAGCTCTGCACACTGCAGGCAGCTGTTCCCACTCCTTCCTGCCTCCACTTTACACATGGCAGCTTGTTGAAATCACTTCAGGGGTCACCTGACGTCACAGTGATGTGTCAGAGACAGAACAGCAAGATACACACACGAAAGTCATGCACAACAGCCCACTTTATTGAGACCTCTTCTCCTTATATAGATTGGAAGGCACGTTCAGTTAATCCTCATTGGTCGAGCCAGTCACCACCTGGCCAACCAGCCAATAGCAGCCAACAGGCCTCATTGGCCAAGTTACATTACCAAGGTAATTATGTAATCAACCACATCTCAGTGGGTTGTTGGGATTATTTATAACAGTGAGGCCTCCAGGCCAGCTGTAGGCCACCACATTGATCCTGGGGCATGTGTACAGCAAATAATGGAGCAGTACAGAGATTCCTCATTTAGCATCTCCAGATGTGTGAAAAATAAATGTTCAAGATGTTGACATCCACAAGCAATATAGGTGCATAACATACAGACTGGTAAGCCCTGCCACTCCACAAGTCTAATCACAACCATTTGGAATTTTGATCTCCAGGTCTAGAGTGCATCCGAGATTCCTTGTGAAAAATTACATGTTTGTAAACAACACCCTGGGATCTGGACCCTGACCTGGATGAAGCACGATGCCACAAATCAGCTAAGCATCAAAATGCTAAGCACTGTGCAGAGTGAGACAGCAGCCCTCTACTGCACTTCCATGCTGAAGATACAGTAGCAAGGCAGGATAGAGACGGGCTGGCAGGCCCAGGGGTCTGGTTTTGGAGATGAAGGAGGGAATGTGGAGGAGATGGAGTCTGACTGTAGAAGTGGAGAAACCGTGGGCGTATCAGAGATGTGTGGTGACAGGGTAGAAGTGGTTGCTGGAGGCTCAGAGTGAGTTCTGAGGAAAACACAGTCTAAGCAAGAATAATTCTCTCTGTGTCTGTGTGTGTCCATATGTTCAGTAGCAGCAGGTGAACCAGCCCAGGGTAACAGCACTAAAAATAGTGGTCCTAAATGCAGACACCTGAGACAAAGTAATCCCTTCTGTTCAATTCCCAGCACATGTTTTTAATTTGTCTGCAGCCCTTCTGCACTCAGATGAGTATGTCCTGGGTACACACTGTTGCTGTTTACCTACAAGGAATCTGTAGCATTTAGCGACATGCCAGCATTAGGGCAGTTATTGCCATGCTGGAGCTCTGATGTGATATCCTGTCTCAACATCTGCCAGTACTCTGGTCTTCCAATCCTCTTGAGCCATCTGAATTTGCAATATTCATCTGAGGGTGAGCTGAGGCCACATCAGTTTGTGTCAGCTTGCAAAGACCTGGGTGAATCATATGCACTATGAGATTCCTAGTTTCATCCACTAAATAGTAATGGGTTTTATGTGACAGCATAATTATGGCCTGAAACATTCTTTTTAATTTAACTTGAGAAGTGAATTTATGTCAGTATGATTCAACTGACGTGGATACTGCCATTACATCTTTGATAGATGAGCACCAGCAAAAATCACTGCTGTAGTTCAAGACTACAGCTCCAATTATTCCCTTTGCTCTCGATTGACTTGTCCAATAAGAAGAAAACTGTGATGGGGTTTACTTAATACCCCTCTTTCTCCATGTGAAGAGGAACATAATCACCATTCAGACACTTCATGTATAATTTTTTCTCTCCAGTTAACTTTGTGTGTCTTGAATAATTCATCACTGTAAACTGAAGAGACACTTTTTTACTATAAAAAAAGTTGCATGGGGAGTATATATTCTAGTTTTCTAGTTTAGTGAGGGCTCCCTTTCTTCTTTGTATAAGTTCTCTAACAGAAGTATATTTGTGCCATGAAGTGCATTAACATCCAATACAGTGAGGTTCACAAGACAAATTGTACAAACTCTGTAACTTTGATCTGCACAAATCTGCTGGAAGTTTCTTTGGGCTTTCTTGTCACACAGTCCAGGCAGGGCTGTACTACTGTAGTAACTGGGCTACTGTGCACCTGGAGAGGATCTCTGAGCAGAAAGAGAAGACACATCTGGAACAACATGGAAGTGTAGAGCTCCTAAAATGTGGGTATTGGAGTTAGGTGTATACACTGTGTTAGGAAGTCTCCAGAGAGGTGCATGTGCCAGTCTCATAATTGCCAACCTCTGTATTCCCTCTGGATGCCTACATGAGGAAATGTAACTAATTTTCATTATCTAATTGCATTATGATAATGAGAAAAATACATACCATATAGACAAACACTTAGGCAAATCTTTACCTACACTTAAATTAGCCACCAATATTCTGAAATAAGAGTCTATGTAACTTCTTATATTGTTTAAAATCTCTTCAAGTTACATAGAGTAGCATTCCCTTGCAGAGAAACCATGAATTCCATGTTACAGTTCAAATGACTTGCTTTGCACAGTCTTTTATTGCCACTGGTTTGATATTTTTCCTTTTTCCAGAGCCTGAAAATGGCTCTTTCCCCCCTCATTTAAATTTTAATCTCTTTGGGGCAGAAATTAGGTTTGTGTGTATTTGTACCGCAGACTTGGGTCTTGATGACTGTGATTTGTAAACATTACCACAGTATAAATAACACATTAATCATTAATTATTGTTAATCATTAATTACAGTTGATACATTACTGTATCTTAAGTGATGTCACTGTCTATAACTCTGTCTCATCCCAGAGATGAGATCAAGACATTTCCATAATCAAAACATTTGTTTGAAGTAATGGTTGCCCCAGATCCTCCTGGAACAGATTCGGAAACAGAGTTTGACATAGTATTGTAAGCTTCTTGCCTAAGGTAGCATCCATACCAAAGATCGACATATTTTGTGAAACTTCAGAAGATCAAAAATTATTAACTTAGGTAAATACACCAAGTATATGCATCTATACACAATTTGAGGCACATGAGAGTCTGTAAGAGACAGTCCGAAGATTCTCTCATCTGTCTCACAACCGTCTGAAGGACAGAGACTGAGACCCTGGATATCACAAGGGCCTTGGTTTAAGGGTTCGGGCCTAGCTGAGGTGGATGTTTGCTAAGTGATTGTTTGCAGGTGGTTGCACGGTACACTGCCCTCGTTCCTGCTGGTGAGCAAAGGCTTGCAAGACGTGGTTTGCTCTGTACCCTACACCTGCCCCCTGTGGAATGGAATTCATCACAATGATCATCAATCTCCTCTGGTTTTGGCCCTATGCCCCTTGCTTTGGAAAATCTATAAAATTATACCCCAAACTTACCTTCCTTTGAGATCTCCCCAATGGACAGAAGCCTCTGGGTCGTTGAATGGCTGAGTGGACTTCGATGTTGGTAGCTATAATCCTCTTACTCTCTTTTCCTTATGCTTTGCTTTCTCCTCTTTGCTCTCTATCGCATGTTAGTGCTGATGAGCACTCAATAAAGTGTGTTTTGCTGTTTAAGTCCTTGGTTTGCTGATAATCTTTTGTACTCTAAGATTGAATTAAAGAACCACATCACGAATTCCACCTTGCGGATAGTGACAGAGTCTCAGACCGCTTTGCAAACATTATTTCACTACCTGTAATGTACAAAAATATTGTCATCTCAATTAAACTCCAGGATAAGCTAACCTGCTCAGTCAGCACATTCACAAAATACAAGAAAATAAGTAAACTTGTGTGAATGATATAAGAAATGAATAAAGGCTGGACTCCACCAACTAGGTGCAGATACATTCCAATTTCTTGTATTAGCCAGTGCCTTGAACACTGAATTCACTGTTACTTGACCTGAATTGATTTGATTGCCAAGGTCATGCTGGAAATCTTTGACAAAACAAAAAATAGAAACCAAATCTTCTAACTCTCACTAAGTTAGTTTCTTAATTACAGCAACTAATTAAGCATGATCCATAACAGCATTTAACCACATGAAGAGCACTTTAAGACAATTTCCCATCTACTTGACACAAATAATTCAAATCTCATCTAAACTGCCTAGGGACACATAGCTTGGACTGAGAAGCTGGGTTTCACTCTTTTATGCATAGAATAGATCAGCAACACAAAGTATCTATCCAATTGTAGCATAGAAGATGCAAGTCCTGCTGTCCTTCCTGAGTTCCACTGTGGTGACATGTCGCTCTATTGGGAATGGCAAGAAGAACGACACAGACTCTTGGGAGTTGAACAGGAGAATTTCTCTCCGGTTTATTACCTCAGATCTTTTTTAAAGACCGATACGTGAAAGTACAGAAAAGTAAAACTCTTATTGGTTAGTGAACTAACCATTACCATCATTGGTCAGTGGGATACACCACCCCTCAACCTTCTCTTGCAAGAAAACAAGGAACAAACAGCACCTGCAAGGCAGTTTTCTATCTCTGAGGATTGTTTTAATTCTGCCTTATGATTTCCCAGGCCACTTTCTCAGGCAAGACTGAGAAAGTTATGCAGCCTGCTATTCCACAGGCACTGTGCTCCCTGCTTCATAGTTAGCATCCATAGTGACATTGTGTGTCTCTCTTGTCCTGTTGATCTTTGTCATGTGAGTTGTGTAGTCCTGACCCCTTATCCTCCAAAGAAGAGTAGGAGGTGTTCACCAGGAATGGCCAATATCTGGCTCCTGGCTGTGCTTGCAGAGAGGGAGCCCTGGATTTAATGATCCTGGGGCTGAGGATGACTCTGGAATGGGCTGTTCTTCCACCTCTTTTGCCTTTGTTCAACTGCATGACTGAGATGTCCATGCTCATGAGGTGGTTTTGCTTTCTGCCTCACCAAAGCATCTAACACTGTTTCTGAGTTAAACTACATGGAGGCTAGAGGGAGAACTTCAAACACAAACCTTTCTTCATGTCCTGTTGCCTGGCTCAGTGCCTTGAATATTGAGATGCCAGTTGTCAACATCAGCTTTAAATATCTGTCCCTGCCTGCTTGTTGTGTAGGGCACTCTGCTTAGCACTAGGGACCTCTCTGGAGGCGGGCACACATAATTTAGAAGCTGAATATCACAGTTCTCTGAACCTTTTTAGGGAGGGTTTTCTGAAACAGTTCAGAAACCAGATACTGTATTTCAGATGCTCCCAGTCCTGCTTTGATATATGCCATCTGGGAAGTACTTTAAAACTCAGGGAAGATACAAAACTTAACCAACAGGGGAAGCAGAAGGCACTGTGAAAGAAACAGCTGGACTAACAATCATGGATTTGGAAAACCCTAATTCATCTTATTATTATTTGCACATTAAAGCTATCTGCAGATGATGTCTCAATGCCTTATTTTCTCTTCTGCAAAAGGAAGAAGAGTGTTGGTGTGTCCTACAGGAGTACTGTGAGCTTGAATTGAAGTGTGGAGATAGGATAGGAACAAAGGTCTAATACAGACGTGACAGTCAAGTTACAAGTTGTTAAGTCAAGTTACAAGAAATGTGAACAACCTCCACCTTGGGTGAGGCTTTTTCATTTGTCCAGGCATTGTCACGTAGCAGCTGTTTACCTGCTTCTGGGAACACACTTAGAAAATCAGTTGTAAATTTTTAAGCTTTCCTGGAATAAGAATCCTCACTCGTGACTTGTTCCTGCCTGAGCTTTTCCTTTCTGACCATTATCATTAAACACCAGTATTTGAGTCTCAGTCTCATATGTCTTCATATGTAAACTACAGTTCTGACACACAACACCCTCAGGTTGCCTCCACATCTGGTGTCTGTAGAGTGGAAAGGTCGAGGCTTTGCCAGGAACAGCCGCTTCACAGGTGACTGACAAAAGTTCAGCAGAACATTAGGATCTGTATGAGAGCTTGTTTTCTTTTGCACCCTTGTCAGGTGCAGTTTTCAAGTCTCTTGAATCAAGGCATAAGAGAAATGCCAATGTTTGTTCTATATTATAAATGGCACCCATCATTCAGTAGATGTGTTTATGTCCTCAGAATAGATTAGGTGCAGCTGTGTGTCTGCAAGGGCTATAACTAAAATCTTAGATGTCAGACAACTGATGAAAGAGCCAAAGTAAATGTAGGGAGGGGAAGGGTAGAACAACAGTGACACTTTTCAGCTGGACAGTTAAGAGAAAGAGAATATCCAAATACTTTTCTACCACTCTACAAGCTTGTATTTGGTAGCTTATGTTATAGAAACAAGCTTCTGGGAGAAGTGTGGTAGGAGAGACACCATTATTATAAACAGAGAGAAGGGGAGGTGTTTCATGATGGAAAAAAAGACAGAAAGGTGAGAGAGACTTCGTTCATGACAGAGAGGCCATTGGCTTGCCCTTACAGTTCATTTGGAGGAAGTCACTGAACCTTTCTTTAGTAGCAGTCATCTATTTTATAGGGTATGTTAAATTTACATGCTTATCATATTCTACAAATGTACTAGAAGATAATTAACTAATTCTAATAAACTTATGCATATTCAAATAATATTTTTCAAAATCCACACGGGTAAAGGTCACTATTTCTGAAAAAGTAGCTGTTTGATCTAGTAATGCCCTGCATCACCCCTCATTCTGAAGCTGAACTTAAGTGACCCTCAGATATTATTTATCTATCATTTATATAAAATCAATTTTATCCATTGTTTCTAGTACCCTACTTCAATTAAGCTCTTTTGTAGCATCATTTTCTAGTACTCACTTCATTCCTCTAGATAAATCTTAAAAATATTCTCTCTTTCTGTCACCATAAAATTGGAACATTTAGCATTTAAAATTCTGGAAAAATAAGGGGATCGTTCTGGTTAGTATTGGAAATCATAGTGACATTACAGTAATAATAGAGCAGCAGTAGCGTGCTGGGTGCCCAAGAGCCTTCCTAGTACTGGGAAGGCTGGAATAAACTAAAACTCAGTGTGCTACATTGTGCAATCTTATTTCACATGGTCTTATTCACCAGCCACTGCAGAAAGATTATATCAAATGGGTAAAGTACATGATTTTATGGCTGTAATGAAAGAGAGGATTTAAGGATAGCTGGAATTAAGGGAATGAAGCATATGATTAAGGACATAAATGGGAAGAAATTGGAAGACAGAATAGCACAGGCAGAAAGCAAGTGTCTAGAGAGAGAGAGAAGACTAGATTTAGGTGTATAGGAATAACATTCTAAAGCTGTTCACACTTGTGTTCTTCATCTGAACTACTGGTGGACAGTACAGACCTCTTTGATACATACCTGGATGGAAATCCTAATTAGTTCTGCCTGTCCTTGGTCTGAAACCCAGACATAAAGAGAAGATCTGGAGGAACCAAAATCTTGTTTGAACTAGGGATGTACTAGCACAGGCTGCAGCTCAAAGTTTTCAAGTCATACAATAGTTATCCCATCCAGTGCGTGTTACTGTTTCTTTAACAGAATCCATATCAGCAACCCCAAATATTTCAGCTCCCACTTCTATAAATAATAGAAGAATCACTTAGAGATCATATAGCCTCCTTTATATTAACTAGTTGCCATAGCATCTATCCTGCAAAACTGTGATAGCTGTAGTTTCCTAAATGATTTTTAACCCTTGTCAACCATGTTTCTTCCCTTAGAGAAAAGAAGTAAGGATAGAAAATTAAGCTTTAAATAGTTTCCTTGAAGCATAGCTAAGATTATCTGATAAAGTCACATATTTTTAGAAAGAAGCAAGTCAGAAAAATACAAATTTCTGAGCACTAGAAAAGAAGACTTAAAGCACATGTTCAGGCAACCTTTACCCTGCCTGGCTCCTGCACCCTGGCTCTGGGAATAGCTCCCATATCGAAGGGTGGCTACACCTGCCCTGCAGCCAAATTCCTGACACACCTCACCCCCAGAACACCAGATCACTCACATTTGATAAGCCCTTTGCTCCTATTTAGTAGTTTCTCTGCCTTTATGTGTTTGTCACATCCAACCCTACACTCACCTGCCATTAAGCCCATGCACAGAGAGCTGTTGGCATCCTTGCTTATGGGACCGATTCAATACAGTGCTTAAATGAGGTGTGTGAAGCTCTTGAAGCTACAGGGAGCCCTCCTTTGTTCAAATGAAAGACCTGGCAAGGAATTTTTTCCTCCATTCACAGGTGGGAATGGTCCATCCATACCAGCTTTTAATATGAATTACAGCTTTGCTGAACTGCTGTGACTAATCCTTCTGGCTAATCATGCTTTGCACAGGCAAGGTAGCTGGATGATCTGCATTTCATTCCAGTGCTATTGACAGGAAAGCGTGAGTGTCAAGGTTTCAGAAATATGTCCTTTAAGCCATTATTTCCCGTATTTTCAGATGTAAGTGCTAGACCTTAAGCTGATGTGAAGGGCATAAAATACCAGGGACATTTTTAACTCTGCATTAATGATGCTTTTTCTCAGTGACTATAAGATCTGTCAATGAATTTAGGAACACCCCCAATGTGGGAGCCTTCTCCCACTCTAGAAATACTAAAAAGAGGCAGAAAGCTGAGATGGGACACGTTAAATTATCAAAGGTTCATCCTTGTGATTGCAAGGATTAAAAGGAGGAACTCAGAACACCCTTTGAACTAGATGTACACAGGAATTTGAATTAACAAGGTTTGAGGCAAAGGATATTATTTTTCTGCTATTATCTTTTTAATAAAAATACCCAATCCCCAATACATGGCAAACCATTTCTCAGCACTATTGCCTGGAAAAGAGTGCTCAATCATTTGTCTCATAAAAGTATGCATCAGTTTTATATAAATGTTTTTTAATGTGTTTCATGATTCAAAAGATGATGAAATACAAAGGAGGATTAAATGTACCTCATTTATGTCAGCCCACTATTTAAAGTTCATCCTGCTTTAGAAGAAATTGCTTTTAAGTCATAGGAACAGTTGTTGCCGCTGGAGATGAATAGATCACATGGACACAGCTTGAGGTGTGGCAAAAGGAAGAGTGAGTTTATTTCTTCTCCCAGGATTTATAGGGATTGGATGGTCAGGATAACACTTTCCCAACCACACTGGCCGTGAGAGATGTCCATCACAAGACATGTATCAGAAAGAATGTACACATCTCTGTGTTTACAGTTACTGTCCTGGGAAAGTCTTTAGAAAACTATGTCAGCAAGCTCAGAAGCTGAGTTTTCAGGGCAACAAATGGTAGTTTTAGTTTCCTCTGTATTGTGTCAGTAAGCACTTTGAAAGTTCTGAGAGCTACAGAAGTAAGTTAAGTCAACTGCTCAGAAAAATAAAAATAGCCTCATGTTCTGCTGTGTATCCATCACTTGGCTGCTTGTTGTGGGACCCTTTCTTATGAGTCACTGCGAGCAGGACAGTTTGCTCAGCTGAATGATCTACCAGAGCTCAGGCTGTTGTTGAGCCTGTGTTTTATAGGCAATGTGATGCAACCAGATTTTTGCATATTACTGGGGTATAAATGTGCTCGACACATACATAAAAGCAAACAGACATGGTGTTTTCCCTGTGGTGACATTAGTTATTTACAATAGCAGATGTCAGCCTCTTGAACAACTAAGATACCAAGTAAATTTAGAACCGGCTTGTATTTATTTTTTTATGTCTGTCAGGGATGCAGGTAGTATTGAGAAGTGGTAGTATTGAGAAGAATGGTACCTACCATTAATGGGCACTAATCAGCATTGCCATTTCCAAGCAAAGTCTGCTATATGACAGTAATACTCCTCCTGAACTGTGCTCCTGGCATTTCAGATTTTCATTAACACTTAAGAGAACATTTGAGTCTGGATTTGTCTTTTAGCTTTTGTGGGCATCTAACAAACAGGGGAAGAAAAATCTAAGATTATCATGTGGAAATTGCTAAGGAAGTAATAGAAATATGTTCTCAATAAATATATGTTTGACATTAGAGCAAAGGACCAGGAGCTAGGTGTCCAGGGTTTTATTCTCTGATCTGTTATTAATACCGAGCATCCTTGAATGAACCCCCTGCCAAGCTCCTTGGATGAGCCCCTGAAAGCACTGCCTTACATTTACATTTTCCTCTCTTCCTCCACTGAGGGTGCATCTAAATCTCAATCATGGAATGGATTATTCCCAGTATGGTTCTATAAGATCCATTGAGGAAAAGGACTAAACCAATTATGCACATGGATAGAAAAGAAATACATGCATGTCCACACAACTTTGCTTCTTTGCCCACCCCCTCTCCAATACAATAAAGAAGCAACACTCACAACATACCCCTACAGACAATTGAACCATTCAAAGCAACTCTGAACATACTACAGGGTTATCAGAACTCACAATTTCTTTCCTATTTATTATGTTACAAAGGAAAATTACATTTTAAAGCACTGCAGAGAGTTGTTCAGCAACTGAAGTACTTCAAAAGATTAAATTCTAATATATCTTAATATCACAAAATATACACTTCATGACTTCATGGTCATGAAGTAAAATGAAGTATGGACTTCATTTTAAGGACTCCTCTGCTAGTATCAAAACAGAAAGCACAGCTGTTTTCCCAACTTTCTCCTTGGTAAGTGGAGGACAATAAGAGCCTGCTTGACTGCTATAAACCTTCCATCTGAGATTCTGGGGCATATCTGGATGCCAGACAATATAAAACTTTTTTCAGAGCTGGATTGGTCCAGATTTTGTTCAGTCTAACCTGGAGAAAAAAAGGAAAAAAAAAAAAAAAAGGTGAAAAAAATTGTCTGTTTGGCTGTTTTGAATTACACTACCTGTCTACCTGTCTTCATCTTTGCTCCCCAGCTAAGGAAATCTTGACCTGCAGGAATAATTCCCTATCAGATTGGATCTACACAGGGAAAAATTGAAATTTCTCTTTTCTGAATGCATTTTTATAATGTATCATTACATTATAGAAAGAGTTCCATAGGTGTAAGTAGGAGATAAATTGATTGCACTAAGATGAAATTTTTCAGCTGGATTTTATGGAAGTTGAACAAGGGAATTGTTACAATCTCTTCTGTGATAAATTCATAATCATGAATTCATCAAAACATTTTATCTAACACTTTCCAGCACCATTTAAATCCAAAGAAAGATAAGATTTTTTGTGGATGAAGTGGACAAAGAGAGCTTCAAGCATCAAAGGGTCCACAGTAACAACTTTCCAACCTATTAGCACAAAGTCTTTATGAAAGAGTCGAAAGGGAATAAATGTGGCTTCCTAACATTTCATGGTGACATCTCTTCACAAACTGTGGCTGACATCTATCCCTCTTCCTCCAGGTTTGCTCTTGTGCTATTTTGTTAGACCATGCACTGGTTTCCAAGTCATGATCTACCTCTCATGGCACTGTTGTATCTGTTTTATGTGGGTAGGTACACCTAAACCAACAAAGACCTTCAGTGCACTTTCTGCTAATAGTGCATTTGATCACAGATCACAAAGCCTACATGACAGCGTGAGTTTGGACTTGATTCATTCCCAGTGAGCTGAAGTTGAAAGCAGTCCACTGAAAGCAATAAAATTTGGAGGCTTGCTTTGGGTTCTGTAGTCAGTAGCTTCATCTCTGTGGTTTTATTTGCAACCAAATTTTAATTTATCTCACAGAGCACAGTGGTTTCCCAACTGTAGTGTAAATTTCACATAGCAGTCTTAGAAAGCTTTACAGAGTAGCTTCCACTTTTATATCTCTCTCAGATTCTTCTTCACTCGCAAAACAGAGAAAAGAGGTCAATTACCTTCTTTTACTAGAAGCAAGACAGAGTCTGTGATTATACTAGGCATGCTCTGGTAGATGGTAAGAGCTAAAGCAGGTCTTCATTTCCTACCACAGCTAACTTGATTCCTGAAGTGATGGTGGTGTGTGGGGGAATCTGGGAACACAGGAGAAACTTTGGATTTTTTATTACAAATGTGCAGTTTCCAGATGTTCCACTTATCCACGTCTTAATAAGGTATATATTGCCTGCATTTCTGTTTCAAAATATTTAAAAAGTTTTCTTTCCTTTTCTTTCAAAATGCCTACAAACCCTCCTTCTTCCCCTCTATGTCTGTGCTGGGCTGGGTAAATATGCTCCTGTCCCCACAGCTCTGGGCTGTGGCAGTGACTGACATGGAGTTGGAACTGCCAGACCTTTTTCAGAGCTCCAGGACTGAGAGTCAGCAGAGAAGTGTCTGGCAGTGACAGCACAGCATTCAACAGTGCAACACTCCTACCCTCCTAATGTATTTCACGCTCAGCAGATTGAATTGCTTTGGTCTTCTCATTTCTTGTCCTTTCAGCAAAGAAAATTTCTTCCCCCCATTTCCTTGACAAAAACTCTTGCCAAACTCTTGCTCCAAACTAATTGCAATCTTTCTGATACCTTGTTACTGCCCACATCTTGGGCTGCATTAAAAAAAGAAAAAAGGCAGCTCAAGTGTTTCTGTTTCTGTTCCAACCAAGCTAAAATTGAAACATTCTATTCATTAATTCAAGGGTTAACCTGTCTTATGTGTCACTTCTTTCTTACTCTGAATTAACTAGAACTGAACCATTTCTTTGCTGTAATTGACATACCTGTCTGACACATTTTTATCTTTCTGCATGGTTAGTTGTCATGAATAGAAAGGAATTTGCTCATATTCATTCACAGATCAACCTTATTTGTTGACTTAAGTTTTACTTCCCCAATTACCTTAATTTGATTTAACAATGCATTTCATGCAGTTCTGTCCCTTCCTATGTGCTGCCACTACACACTGTGTGGCTGTGCCACACAGACAGCCAGGCCAGTCAGCTGAAGAAGAAGAAACAAAAGCTTTTTATTGATAAAACTTATTTTAAACTAATTTTTGAGCAGGAACACTTCTCATATGAGCATCCCCTCATGATCATCACTGTGGCCCATAGAATGGGCAGAGGTGGGGCTGCCCTCTGCTTTCAGCAGCAGTAGGATCTGGATCAGTTTCAGCTTCTGCCTGAATCTGGCAGACAGCTTTCATACTACATTATTGTAGGTGTTACTTAGGGCTTAAAGCATCCATATCCCATACTAACGCCTAGTGAAGATATATTTATAGTAGCAGAACAGTCATACATTCACATATTATGAACCACCCATTAACTGCACTGACAAAGGCACTTTGGGAAATAATTGAGTCACCCTCCTGGATATGTGCACATACTGCTGAGGAAACATGCTCCTTTCCTTCCCACAGATGATAAAAGTAAACCCATATAAATCTGCAAGGTACTTCAGATGTGGTTTACTTAGAGAAATAAGAATAAGAAGGCAAATATTCAGAGCATGAAAATGTCATTGTTTGGGTTTGACCCAAGTTTGTTATTACCCCACTTTGTTCCCTCCTGCTCTTCCTCCAAGGAGACAGGCCACTGGGAAGGTCACTCTGTACCAGGGAGTGGGAAGAAGCAATGTCAATGCAGTCCCTCATACTCTGTCCAGCCCTGGTATACCATGACTACTGCTTTGTATTCCCCAGCCAAAATGTGCTATACAGGTACCTGGCTGCTACTTTTGAGATAGGCTTCACTGAAACCTTCCAGTTACTTGATCTGTGTGGGTTTTTTCAGTCCCTTTGTTTCAGTGCAGTTGTTCTGGGAATGGTGAATTGCATTTTCAAGATCTATATTATTTTTTTTATCTGCTATTTGCTACAAACTTACTTTATTTCCATTAAACTACTTGAATCTGCTAGTCAGAATTTTCTTGGGAAGCAAAAGGGAAGGTATACAAGCTCAGAAGAAAGACTGAAAGATGAAATCATGACTCTGCTCATACCGATGCCATTAAAACAGAATTAGAAAAACCAGGGGAAGAAATTAAAAAAAAAAAAAAAAAAAAAAAGGAAAATTAATCCTTTGGGTCTTCCAGTTTATTAAAATCAGCTAATTAGTTTATATGCATTAGGTACAACTCCTAGGGAGATTGTCAGTATAACTATCTGGTATTATTATATTAATCAATTTAAATGTTAAAATGAAAGACTAAAGCATATTTTTCCTCTACTACTCCAAGTTTACTTTTACACGGTAAGAGCATATGCAGCCAAAATAATCTTAGTTCAACTTACATCATGTGATAGAAAACTGTCATTGTCACCTTTTAAACCATAGTAGTTTGTTTAATAGCCTTAGTACTTGCCTTAGGTAAAACAGATTAAATACTTTCTTTATGTTAGTCCTTGAAGACAGCATAGGAATATTATATGATTTCAAGCAGAAGAAAACAGCTCCTCTGAGAGGAATGAAAATGTAGGCCTGGAAAATTTCACTGGAAAATTTGAGGACAAATGAGTATGGCAGACAAAACTCAGGAGGAGATGGGTATTTTCTCCTCCTCTTCTTTGACTCAACATCCATCTTAACCCTGTAGTTCCCATGGAGCTAAAGCCTACAAAACAGGCTCTGATTGTCTTTCTCTATCTGGAGTGTTAGGAGTTAAGTTCTTGAAGTTGGTACAGTACCTTTGCTTCTGGAGACACAGGACCCATAGAAATATTATCACTTCAAAGGGATCAGCAGCTCAAAAAAAGGATGAGCTGAAGTGACATGAGGCTGTGAGGTGAATCTGCACTTATCTGAGTGAGCAAAGGCAGATGTTATTCAGACTCATCTCAGATTATTACATTTATAAGGCACAAAGTCCTGAGTAGCCAGGCTCTTCATTTCAGTTCAGTTTGTTTCCAATGGCTGTTTCCATAAATTTGCAATTTACAGAAGGTAAAGCAGGTATTCAATGCAATTACATGAGGTTTAACTCATTCCAACAGCTCAGTCTCCTAAGGGCTTTGTTCCAGAAATGTCTTCAATTGCCTTAAGGAAATTAACACATTGTAATTACAGATGCACTGCACAAGTGTAAAGAGGAAGCTACACTAGCACTGATTCACAATTTTCCAGACTAAAATTTAGACATTTTGGTCTATCCTAGACAGGTTATGAATGCTTTAACCAAACATGCAATATATTGTTTTTTACCAGACAAATGTTTAGGCCCTAAATATAGCTGCCTGACACCAATATAAACTTTAGTGCTTCTCAAGCCAAAATCAACTGTGCAGCACTTTCATTTGATATCTTTATATTTGTGATAAGGTGTGGGGAAATGTTGTTTGCCTTGACTATACAAATACAGTAAAGGCTGCAAAGCTCCCTATTACTAAAAAGCTCTTGCTCATTAAACTGCCTTTTCCTCAATGTAATGCTTATTATCCTGGTGAGATTTTTTTGCTTCAGTGTAGATAAGGTTTTATCATCCATCTTGAGTGCCAAATGTCGGGGCAATTGCAATTAACCCTTTGCTGGCTGAAGGCAGCTGCAGGGTGTGTCCCTACAATTTCCAATTTTTCATAAGGATCAAAGCTGGAGAAGGAAATGAGTCTCTTTGCCCGTAAGCGATAACAAACATGGAAGAGGAATGCTGTTCATTTGGTGCAGCTGGAAAGAATGAAGATGATCATCTTCCTTTATTCCTTTCAAGAATTCAGACTGCTGTTACGTAACAAGAAAACTATGCTAATAATTTTCCACATAAGTAAGCAAGCATTTCACCACTGATGCTGCAATGGGCTGCCAAGTTGCACAGGTAATGAATAAATCTTGTACAGTGATTCCAGATCTGCAGACAAACCTTTTGCTTAACTACGATCTAGTGATTAAAACATTTGAAGATGCTCAGCAGAGCAATTATGGCAATATTTTTGTTTAACAGAGTAACATAACTTATATGTTTTAGGTTTAAAACAAGATCCATTCCTAGGCTATATTCTTTCTCAACAGTCCTATTTACACCACTAGATGTAAACCTCGAGTTTTCTCCCTTCAGGATGTGATTCCCAAAAGTAATGTTTTCAGGTTCTTTACTCAACTCTCTACTTGCACTGGACGTAGGGACCTGGGGCTGGGAGCTGCTCCCAGTGTCAGGGCAGCTGGACATTGTTCTTTGTGGGTTCAGCCCTTGCCACTCATAGTGACACAAGGGTGTCTCTAGACAGGAAGGTGTGGGTGGTCCCAGGGCTGCTCCACCTGCTCTCTAAGCTACCAGGATACAAGCCAGTTCTGGCACAGAGGTGACAGCCTTAACGTGGTAATCACATCTGAGCTCAGATGTTCTGCTCTCAGCAAGGCTTGTGTGCTCAGGGGCAGGACTGTGCTAACATGTCTGCTTGGTTTCTGGTTTAGGTCTTGTCTCACCTGTTTTGGAAGACAGGTGTCTGCCAGGGAGGGCAGGACCCTCCCCTGGAATGAAAATGTAGACCACCTCCCACCGAATTATTATAATTCTGAAATCAAGGGTTCTCAGGCAGAGATCTGGGGATAGGAATAACAGTTCTTTACTAGTATGTATAACGAGGCAAACAACAATAATTACAGCGTTAGCAAGAAAACAGAACCAGGGACCCAGTGACAGCCTCCTCTGCCGAGACGGGAAGGGATGGAGGAGAGGTTTTGCTTCACAAACCCCCTGGGGCAGTCAGTCCCAGTGCTCCTGCAGGGCTCTGAGGAACACTCAGCTGTGTGATAAATTATTGCATGGATTAAAAATTCGGAAAGATATAAAAGAAATATGTTTGTAATAAAGTGTAATATAAAATGTAAAAAAACCCCCCC
>NC_031770.1:35185-53197 GCF_001522545.3 Parus major
TTTGATCTTCTACTGGAATCCATCCTATTGTTTCTGTCGTCTCTCACTGATAGCTACATCTTATCAACTGACCCACAGCTTGTTTGTAAAGACAAACTCATCATTCCTCTCAGATGTAAAAAAAAACCACACGGGGAAAAGTTGATGGACTCTGTTATTCTATTTAACATGCAAAAACCCCTTCATTTGTGGATAACAACCTTGGTTCAGTACCTCTGTAGCTCCAGACAATGCTGATCCAAAAAACTCTACATGCCATCTGCTCCACACCCCACCATGGGCCACAGAGCTTTCTACCATATTCTACAACAAACTTCTGTAGGGAAGACTGCAACAGAAACTGTGCTTTAGGAAGACATCAGGGTATAAAAAAGACAGTTCTTAGTGCACTGCATCATTACCCTGTAAGGGATATATTAGATAAAGAATATGCAGAAGATTTAGGAGTGTGGACCTACATTACAGGGGAAGACAAAACTATTTATTTATTTATCCATTCATTCATTCATTCATTCAGTTAGTTAGTTAGTTAGTTCTTGGCAGGTTGATCCAAGGGAAGGTTCTTTCCCTACTCCATGTTTGGTGATGAACAGATCTTAGTCAGATTTTGAGGGAATTCGGCTTTTCCAGTGCCAGTATTACTGGGAGTAATAGGGCATGCCAGTGGCCATCTGGCCAAACTGGGGGGTGCCAATAGAAGCAGACTTCCCACAGCCAAGTGACAGGAATGGGGAAAATTCTGAAATGGGAAAACAGAACTGTCATGCACCTCTCTGACATATGGGGAGAACTCAGAGAAAATGCAGTATTTTCCATCATCTGCAGACTTTTGAAGCATTTGAAACAGGATACACCTTTTGCTCTGCCTACAGCTGTTTGGCAAAATGGGACAGTGTTGTTAGTGCTAGTGTAATGCAACTCTGTATCATGGTATAGCCCTTAAAACAAGGCATGTTTTTTCCTTCAAGACCTTTGCCTGACAGACAGTCTTACTATCACAGGAATAGCCCACATCTTTTCCTTATCTCCCCTGAGGCAGCATGGCCAGCCAGTAGTTCAGCACTGACCCCACCTTCAGGTGGGACTGGGTGTTGTTTCAGTGGCACCATCTGCCCAGGCTGCACTACCACACTAGAGGCACTTCAGCAATGAATCCATCTGGCTGGGTTGGTCTTGCCCTGATCCCTTCCATCTCCAGATGCTCCTTCATACCAGCCCCTCCACAACCATTCATTAGTGAAGGGAGGAATGCACCCATTTGAAACTCTTATCCATTCAGTGGTCTAGCTCATGGCCCCTCTCTCATGCCCCACAAATAGTTGTGTCAGCATGAGAGAGGGGCCAGTCTGCAGAGGTGTGGGGATGGTGGTCCCTGAACTGTAACAGGGTAGGGCCATTTTTACCTGGTACAGGTGAGGATGGTTCAGCATTCTGTTACCAGAGCTCTTACCCCAATCTGCGTTGGTCTCTGTGTTCCTGTTTCTTCCAACTACAAGAGGAAGAGGCAGAAAGAAATTGCTAATGTTCATCTTGTCAGTAGGTACAAATTTGTAAGAAAGAGGCAAAAACTTATCAAGGATCTCTTACATATTATTGATTACTAAATTTTTAATGACTATATATAAATAGCCTAAACTGCCACTACCAGGTTGAGAATAATCTTGCATTTTCTTACAGGAGGCATGAGTTTGCTGACAGTTTTATGTGGAGGGTTTGGAGGGTTTCATTACATATGGGCTGAAGTAGAATGGAAGAAAAATTAGATAATCTTATGTGGGTGTGAGACTGGGAGGGGAATAGCAAGCTCTAAACAAAAAGGTGTATCATTTTGACAAATACTGCGATGCTGTGGAGATTTAGTTAAACACTGAAAATCTGCATAAGGACATTCAGACACTGCCTTATGTCTTGTTCTCTCTGGATGTATGCCACGGAAGACAAATATAAACTAAAACTACATTTGCCAGTACTGGAAGTTGGAATGATATAAGACACAAGATCATCACAACTTCAGTTTAAAATAGCAAGTCTTTGAAAGATACATGCTTTAATTCTCATGTGTATCAGAAAACTGTATCTTCATGTGGGATCTGATTAATTCTTGGTACAGTTAAGACACAGCTTGATCTTGCATGAAATACTTTTATGTAGTACATTTTAACGAGGTATCTTGGTACAGCTATTGCATGACCTACATCTATAGAATAACTTAACTAAAATAAATCTGCAATCTTATTTGTGATGTAAACATGTTTGGTGCAGTGTGTGAAGTGACTTGCGGGTCAGCCCCTGAAAAGTGAAGAAACAGACCTATAATATGGTAGATTTATTGGTCTAGTTTGCAGGGACAATGAGTAAAACAAGGAAAGACAAAATCTCAGCATGCTATTCCATATTTAGGAACATAGTTCTGCTATTTTTGCAGACTCTTGGCACAAAAATGAAAGCTATTTCCTTAATATGAAGACAGCAAAAGGGAAATTGCTTGAGATGCTGGAAGTTTGGCTTCACTGCTTGTTTTGGGGCTATTTGTAACATTAAGCACTTCACTGTCTGTGTCTCTCTATGATCAATGGAGATAAGAACTTCTGCTATCCATTACTCTGAAAGAGCTTATCTTTCCCTAGTGACCACAAAGAAAGCCCAAGAAGTTGAATCAACTTCAGCTGTAATTTACATTACAAAGAGTTCCACAGCTATTCTGGTTTAAAGTATCATCTCCTTCCTCTCCTTACAGACTCCTCCCCAGAGATGGCTCCTCTCATTTACACCCTGTCCAGTGGCACGCTGTCCCTCAGTAGTGCAGCTGTGCTGTAAACAGCTTTGCACAACAACTTCAGTCAGAAAATAGCAAAAAGGAAATTATTTTTCAGCTAGAGTCTCCCAATCTGGTTCACACAGTGACCACACAAGCAGCTCTATCAGCACAGCTGGTGCACCCTTTTCAGGGGCAGAACAGGACAGCAGAGGGAAGAAGGACTAGCACTGGGCTAGCATAGTCATAATGCCCCCCAGCACCTAAACCTGCCTCTGTGCTTCTGGAAAACACATTCGTATTCCTAGAGCTGGGATAGGTCCTAGTTAGGTCCAAGGCCTAACTCTTTTAACAGAGTAAAGCTTGAGCATACACCAGGCTTGCTCCTCTATCTTTCTCTTCCTGTTGTCCCTGTGTTCATGGGAAAGAAACCCAGAAGTGTGGGTGAGAGCACAGCTGGGATGTGCTCCTGTGCAATGGTGCTGGAGCAAGATCCTTTGGCATCTGTTATTGAATCTACGGTGTCTACTGTGAGCCAAGCCAAGTGCCTACAAACATAGTTCAGCAATTCCAGTCATTATATTGATGTGACATCTTGGGTAAGCAATTGCTTGAGAAACTCCTTTTCCAGTATCAAACTGGAACAGTAACCCTATTCCAATTTTCCAACACATAGCAAGGCTGCTATGAGGGCAGAGGTCACCAGATCACTGAGGTTCAGGCAAACTCAGAAAATTTAGAAGAAGACTGTAATTCTTTTGGTGGCAAATTTGTTGATAAGTGAATCCAGTGTAGTGTTAGACAAATTCTTTTGGCTGCCTATTAAAGGCAGCCTCATGCCAGATCCTCCTTGTGATGTGGCTCTACTCTGTAACTACTGAGTGTCAGCCTCTGTTGTAGCATCTTCTGCAATAAGCCATCTGTTCCTTGGGGGCAAAACAAAATGGATGCTCCATACCACTAATGAAAGTGCCATTGATTTTGCTGAGAATTGTCATTGCAATTATAAAAAGGTTCCTTCCGGCTTGCAACTGACACATGAGGCAGTGAAAATCAAAATCACACTCTCAGTTGCAAACAGGCAGTGCACTGGAAAGGGATGAAAGACTAATGGGAATCAACTAAAACAACTATGTAGTCATATTCTGAGACACTGCCAGAAGCAAAGCTTGCAGAGACTTTCAGAAAAAGAAGGGGAGTGACAGCTAGTGTTTGATGGTGGGTCCAAAATGCATTGGAACAAGAGCATCAGATTTTTAAACTACTTCAGTGGAAAGAAGTACAAGAAGTGTTGAAAGACAAAGTTTTAAACAAGAACAAAGCCCCTTGCCTTCAAATGCTTCTGCAATTCAACAGCCAGCAAATACGAGTCCTGTGACTGGAGGAAAACTGGTAAGAGGTCTTCAGAAAGGATGTGATAACATGTACTTACTCTGCTGCTTAAATCAGACACAAGATATACAGGTATACAGCAGGTACCAGTTCTCATCTCATGGCAGGTTACAAAAATGTTGGTAAAATGCAAGGGGACAGCAGAGGGAAAGGGTGAGTGGTCTGTTGTTACATTTGGGGATCTGTGCCACTTAACCAGGAATTTGCCTATCACACTGGACTGAATTAATGAGGAGAGCACACATCTGCACCCTGCTACAGTTGAATAACAGCTCTCTGTCAGTGAACATAAAAGAATGCAAACTTAAGTGGCCTATATTCAATATCTGTATTTCTATTTTCTCAGGATGAATAAATGCACTAGGCACAACTGATACTGCAAACAAATTGACAGTCATTGGTTTAGACTTGGAAGACATTCCCAGTTTTTAGGAATCCTTGACATAGTAACACCAATTGTCCCACAGCATTGGTTGGTGTTTTTCTTCTTTTGTTTTGTTTATGAATGAGTGGGAAGCAAAAGGCCACTCTAATCACAGAAGCAGCAACATTTAAAAAATCATCATCGATAGCCTCTTTGTATTTAGTTGTAAAACTCAATCAGTGAGACAAGTCACTGCCACAATGCTCTGCAGTTTCTACAGACATGTGTCACCCCCTTGGAAGTGACCACTTGAGTGCAGAGGACTAACAAAGTCTCCTTTGCATCCCTGCTGATTTTTCTTGGGGTGGTTTTTCTTTTTTCCCAGCAGAACTTCTACTTGTAATGCCTAGATGTCATTTTAACCTTATTTAATCTTAACTAAAATATTGGATCTTTTGTCTAAATTTCTTATACCATTATACCAGCAACATGGATGTGAAAAAGGAGGTTCACTTGCCTAATAAATTTTAAAAGGTTTAATATAAACAAAAAGACAATTAAGATACACAGATAATAAAGCAAAGGGTTAAAATGGACAGGTGTTTGGCTCTCTGCCAAGGGCACACCTGGTGTCTTTGGAACACTCCTTTTATCCCATTCTGCTGTAGGAGTTTAATGCATATTCAAACTTTTCCAAGAACTAGTTTGTGTAGCCACTCACAGGGTCCGTCTTTTTAGAGCATGCACATTTGGTTTTAATTTCTCTTTTATCATCTTTTTATTTGGGCTGGGGTTCTTTCTTCTATAGGCAGTCAGCTTTGATAGCAGCCTAGGCTCCATCATCTGTTCCCTGGAGGTTATCTTGCTTTGTACAGACAGGACATAGCCCTAATGTCCAAAATTCTTCTTACCTAAAAACCTTTTAGCAGGAGAAAAAAGAAAAAGACATAGCAAAAGCATATAACATATAACTGTGTTCAGTAGCGTAGAAGAGAGAATCAGTTGTTCCTTTGATTAAGAAAAAGTGCAAGGCTGAAGAGACTGTCCATGTGCAATGCACAGGGGGCTCTCAGCTGAAACACCATGGCACAAGTACAGAGTGGGACTTGGGCTTGCACTCATGAGTAATGGCGCTGTTACCTAGTAATGCACAAGTTCATCAAGGTTTGATATTGATAAATGCCAAGAAATAATGTGAAGGTATGTGGGGGAGAACGAAGAAGAAGGAAGACATGGTATTTTCTATAAATCAGGGGTCAAGGAAAAAAAAGGTATTGCAAAGAATGGGAATTTTAAAGCAACAGAACATTTGATATCAAGGCAATCAGAGATAGCGAGGACCTTGCAAGTAAACTAATAGCCCTTGTTTGGAGCATAAAGTTAATTACAGAAGGGAGCATCTTCCCTAAAACTCATGAAACTGTCCTGTTGGCAGATGTACCCATATGCAACCACCTACCCTTGAATAGCTTTCTTTTAGGGTCTGCAGAGCATCCCCAGATTAGATGCATGACAGTGGTGTTACTAAAACTTTGATGACCCAGTTGAAACCAAAGCAGATTTCTTACTGCCATATGGGAACTTGCAGGTTCAAGGGTCTATGTAATCTAATCTGAGCTGCAGACAGGGAGGAAGCTGGGCTCTGATCTAGCATTTCACTGCCAGCCAGCTAGGGACAAAGTTCTAAGCATCTGCTCTTGTGTAAGATGTCTGGGTTTTAGCAGCTTTAGATGCAAAAATTGATTGTAGCTTGTTTCTGGGCCAAGAGATAAGACGAACAAGAAAAAATGGAATTAACCTTTTGTTAGAGAGCTGGATCATTGTTAGTCCATGAGGCTGCTAAAAAGGCTTTTCTGGACTCTGAGTATTAATATAAGGTGAAGCACACAGCATCATAACATTAGGCACATCATCTAAGCAGGATGAATCACAGCATGACTTAGTGTGTATGTAAGGTTTTCAAGGGAGGTACATGGGAGCAGCTCTTTCCATGACAAAGATGAATGACATTTTGAGAGCACATTTTATCATGGGAAGACATGGGAGCTGGCGCTACTCAGTGAGGACTGAATTTGGATCTGGCCAAGGAGGAAGTGTGGGGTTGGGAAACATCAGCCTTGCAAGCAGGGTGGTGTTCAGAAATGAATGAGGCACTGAGGTGAGCTAGCTACTGCAAGGATTCTGTCTGTGGCACTGCTCCACAGATGTGCAGAAAATAAACGTGGTCTAGGAAGTCATACAGATCTACCACATCATAAGAGATTGTCTTAATCCATTACTGTATTTTGCCAAGTTCTAGCTGAGAGTGATACTGGACATTTAAAATACTTGGGAATATGCCTATTGCAGGTGTGGTTCAGCATTTACTAGAAGACGAGCCCAAAAACAGGGAAAACTCACTCAGACACAGGCAGGAGTTTGGTCCCATTTCACACTCGGAAGAGAACAATAACTTTACTTTCAGGTGCTTGGGCTGTTTCTAGAGAGATCACTCCTCACTTTTGCACTAGCCCTGTCAGCTGAAGGAATACCTGCGTACTGCCACTGCATTAACTAGGCTGATAACCTCAGCTGAAAAACCCGTGACTATGAATATATAATGAACAGCATATGAATAACAACAATTAATTGACTATTCTACACTGCGCCTATGTATGCATGTGTTTGTGTGGGTGGAGAATGCAGACAAGATGTTCCTATAGATTCTTGTAGATCGGAAATTTGACAGTGGAGTTGAAGGTGGTGAAATTTACTGTGTGCTGTATAACGGTAACAGAAATGCTGTGCAGCCAGATGGTTTTTCCATAAATCTTTGCTACAGACTGGTATTGGCCTCACTATATTAGTAAAATTATACTTGCTGGTAAATGTCCATACCAAACTGATGATGCATTAAGGAACAGTGATTTTAATCAATAAGTATTTGTCTGTCCATCATATTGGTTTTATTCTCCCCAGCATATTTACTTTTATTCTGGAAAGATCTTAAGATAAATGAGCTTTAGTATCAAAAAAAGATGTCAGATCTTTAGAGGTTAGCATCTTTTATGATTTGGAGGTTTTAGACATTTGTTAAATTTAGGAAATAAATGAGAACAGCTTTGAGTGATGATGCAACACAAAGTTGGGATTGCAAGAAAAGATCCTAGCAGAAGGCCAGCACACATGTGTCAGATGAGACAGCATTCCACATACCAGAAGGCACCATCTCCTGACCCAGCCATCAGCAACAATGATTTAGACTTCCTTATATTTGAAAGCATTCAAACACACTGGAAGAAATTCCAGTCATTGCAAGTAAATTTAGGCTACCATTAAAAAGCCAGAAGGTATCTTGCAAAACATCCTTACTTTTTAAGAAAACAATTGTTCTTCACCTGGAATCATTACCCTCCAGACAACAGCAAGCTAAGAACAAAATACATAATTTGGTCCATTTCAGTATGTATAAATTTTCCTTATTAGTTCTAATGGGGAAAGGGAATTATTTTTGGTTTTTATGTATACTTTTGTTATAAATGCAAAGGCAATTTTGGATTAAATAAAAAAATAAAAGATTTATTATAAAACAATTTTGATAAGAAACAACAACGAGAGAAAAAAACCACAATAAAATAAGCAGCGCAGCGCTGGGTGGACTGGGTCTATACCAAAGGTATAGGTGTTCCCAAATCCACGTTTGAGAGTCCTCTGGCCTGGGTTTTTATAGGAAGTTTATGTCCCGAGGCCAAATTCCAAGCAGGCACCATTCACCAAAAGGTCCTTGATTGTTCGAAGAATAGATTTCCTGACACTGGAGAATAGAGTCAATAGACGCTGGGCAGAGGCTCCTCATATGTAAAGAGGTCCAGGATGTCTTTTTGATATCATTTTGGTCCGGGCCATTAGGGTGGAGTGGTGGGACCCATCCTGGAGGTGAGGGCTTATCTCGGCTGGCTCCTCTTCTTTTGTCTAATTTGATCACTTCTCCAACACAGGCTGGCAGGGCAGGGGTGCTCAGGTCCGGTGATATCTCGTCCAGGCCCGTTCTTTTGTTCGTTTGATGGCCCGTGTCCTGCCCATTCTTCCTGGGCTGATGTGTCTGCTTGTGCTTGTTATCTGGGTGTTGGCTGCAATCTGTTGCCTCTCGGAGGGGAATCACGACCAGATCCGGGGAAGGACTTTTTCCCACATTACATTTTGTATTTTATATCATTGCAGTCATACATATATCTTATTTATACCTTTTACGAATTTTTATTCATAGATTAATTTATTACACTTTCCTGTTTTCTTCTCTATTTGGGAATACACTTAGTAAAGAAAATCAATGAAAGACTCTCAAGCCCCAACACAAGAGTCACAGAACCACAGACTAATTCAGGCTGGAAGGAACCCCTGAGGCCACCTGACAGGCTACCTGCTTACGGTAGGGCTAACTTCAAAGCTAGATGGGCTTGGAAAAGGCCTTGAGCAGCTGAATTTTGAAAATGTCCAAGACTGGAGCTCCTCAGCCTCTCTGCCCTGTTCCAGTGTAGTGTCACTTTCAGGACATTTTCTTTTCTTATATTCAATTAGAGTTTGCTGTACTGCAAACTGCAAACCCTGTCTTTTGTACTTTCCTGGTAAATGTCTGAGAAGAATCTGGCTCTTTCCCTTTGTAGCCTCCCCATCAGTGGAAGATGGCAATGGGCTTTTCTATTATCTTTCTCCTTCTTAGGCTAAATAAACCTTGTTGTCTCAGTGTCTTCTCCCATGCCCTGTGACTTGTGGTCCTCTGTCAGATGCCCTCCTGTAAGCTGGACACAGTTCCTCAAATGCATCTTCCTTAGTACCAAATTGTGCTCCTAGCGAAGTTCCTGCTAAGAAGTATACTCCTTCTTGCCTTTCTTGGAGGTGAGTGTGACATTTGCCTTTGTTGACCTTGGGCACCTCATCAAACTACCATAATTTTTCAAATATGATAGAGTATGGCATTGCCATATCAATGACACCAACCAGCTCCTTCCTGACTCTTGGATCCATGCCATCACATCTCAAGGACACACTCACTTCCCCATTCTTATGCTGAAGCATTTGTTTACACAGTCTCTGACTTAATCTTCCCATTAGCAATATTTGTCTCCTTCAAACTCTGCCACAAGGCATGCAGCTCTGTGAGGCTGAAGGCAGACTTTGACAGCAAAGACTGAGGAAAAGAAAAAAAAAGGATCTTCAGCCTTTACCCCCCATTACCACGTCCCCTGCCCTATCAAGGATTGTTCTGAGCTGGTAATACTTTCTCCAGGGGCAGTTTGGGTGTCCAAGTTCTGCAGATTTTTACTTTTGAAAATCTGGCCTGTATCTGTCATAATTTTCATTAAAAAGTTTTGTGAGAGAATAGAAAACAGGAGGCTGGATGTGAATGTTTGCAGAAAGGGAAAGTAATGGACACAAACAGACCATCTTTTGCTAGGCTGTTACCAAACAGATTATTCCTCACATAATGGCAAATATGTCACACTTTTTAAATTCAGTTCATAAAAAAATCATTATACAGGGAAAAAGAACCCCGTAAACCAAACAACTCCTAATTTATTCCCCAGACTGTAGCTCAACAGAAAAAGAAAACACAGATGTTTCATAACACAGCTGTAGAGTGAGCTTTTCCAGGTCTGTGAATTTGGCACCCTCCTGCCTTTTTGGGACCCAAATTAATGGCAAAGGGCAGACAGCCCTACTCTGGATGTAGCCCTGAATGTGCTGCCTGAAAGGGATCATCAAGCAAGCACAAGCTCCATCAGCACAAGCTCTTAGGATTCAGTGAAAACTGAAGTAGAGATAATTTGTGTTTATATGGTTTACATGTTTATGTTATTCCACAAAATTGTAAGTAATTTGTATAATACCATGAGTAAGAAATACTGACTCCACAGTCCCTATGCAGGTTACCCAGATTAAAAATAGTCACAGGGGACTCTGTGAGGTTTGTCACCAGTTTAAGCCATTTGTAGAATGTATATGATAGTGAAAGGGTGTAGCTTTTGCTCAAGCCTGTGTGCATTAGCTGCAGGTGTAAGTCAGTTGCCTGAGGGCTGCAGTGACTGCTGTTTATGTAGCTTATTATTACTGGCTTCAACTGAAGAGAGGGCAGGAATACTACTATTGTCCAAAAGGGCGTTCCTGAGGCAAACCCTTGATCGTTCCTATGAACAGTGATTATAACTGTGCCGTTAGCATATAATTCTTGCTGGAGGCAAGATAGGTACAAACGTTTGCAGTGTGGTTGCCCAAGGTAGGGCTGCTTCCTACTCCCATTCAGCGATGACACTGAGAATTTCACTGCTTTAATGAGGCATTACTTTCCAAATCTCTGCCATTCCTTAACTACATCATGTAACCTCTTTAATTTCCTTTTTCCTGCAGCCAGTTCCTTTTGGATATAAAGCCTGCAGGCCCCATTCCCACCTCTCCCTGTCAGTGTCTCAAACATCTGACTTCAAATTCACCTGCATTCAAATACAATTTTTCGTAGCTAAAAAGACCTGAATTATATGCCTAATATCAGGGAAATTAAGGGCCATAATGCTTAAGGGACAAATTATCATTATTGGAGTGAATTCTCTGCAGTCGGATCCTGAAAATTAGTCAGGACTATCAGTTTCCAGTGAGAAAGAATGTTTACCAGTGGTTCAATGGGTTCAGCTACAGAGATACAATACAGAGCCAAAGGACTAAAGGATTATTTGTTGGACTACTGAACAAAGATTTCCTCTGTGAAGAATTAAGATTAATGCTTTGTAGAAAGGAAAAAAACTCTGGTTACCAGGCAGAACCCTGTCCTGTAGTCACTACAGTTTATGCAAGGAAGCACAGCAATGCACTAGGCTTTCTCCCTTTGGGACCACAGGAACGGATCAGTCTTATCTTTTTGATGTGCTTTATCCAGATTTGTTTGGCACACCAGCAAGTGGACACTTAAATGATTTTTTCTGAATTTAGAGTTCCACCCTAATAGGGTCAGATTTTTCACAAGAGATTACTTAGCCTCAATGGCACAGAAGCACACAGGAAACCAACAATATTTTTAAGAATTAGACATTACTTTTCTGTTAATGGAGTGCACAATCAAAACATGCTTGACCTGCTTCAAGAGAACAGATGAAGAAAAAAAAAATTGGATCAAGCAGAGAAGAATGGGATTTGTTGGTAGCAAATAGACAACATTTTTCATCTTCTGAAATACCTAGCATGCTATTTGATGTAGTTGTAATTATGAGCACTATGTCAGTGCTCAGAGAGATAGAAGAAAGGAGTCACACTGTCTCTCACTGGATAATTAAGCTACCATTACTATTCAAGATAGTACAATGAAATAAACTGTGTATGTTGCAGGTGCAAGGAACAGGGCAGAGTGAAGAGGGTCAGAGATGTGTGAAGGCAAGAAGCTAACCACTATGAAAAAATGAGAAATAAGAATACAGTAAAAAGAAGCCCTTCAGGTCACTGCCTCCTCTTTTCCCTATGGCAATAGACACAACATCAGAAACAAGAATGTTCTCACCACCTGCAGATCTACTCAACATTCTCTAGCAGCATGGTGCTGCAGAGCTCTTTATATTGTTATAAATGCAATGGCAAAATAGGGTTAATATAAAAAAAGCGATTTATTATAAAACAATTTCAATCATGAGCAACGAGAGAAAAAACCACAATAAAACAAGTCAGCGCAGCGCTGGGTGGACAGGGGTCTGTACCCAGAGGTACAGATTTCCCAAATCCACGAAGGAGAGTTGATTGTCCGGGGTTTTAATAGGGATTTTGTGTCCTGAGGCTAAACTCCGAGCAGTCACCGTTCAACAAAGAGTCTAGATGGTTGGTTGAATGGATTTCCTGGAACCCTCAACTGAATCAATAGACAACTGGGCAGAGCCCTTTCGCATGTGAAAGGTTCTGAGTGCTTCCTGATTGTATCTTTGGTTGGGCTCTCAGGGTGGAGTGTCCAGGTCCTGTGCGGAGCCGATGGGTATCTCGGCCGGGCACCTCTCATTGTCTAGCTTGATTGTCCGTGTCCTGCTTTTTCTCTCAGGCTGATAAGCATCGCCTAGGGTCCTTACTGCTCGACTCGGGAAGGAATTTCTGGTTTGTTTTACAGTTTGTATTTTTACAATATTACAAATATAACATATAATTCTCTACTCTCCTTCACGAATTTTTATCCAATGCCATATTTATTACAATATCCTAGCAAGATCTCATCATTGCTCCCACGAAAATGGGCAATTATGATAGCTTTCATTTCACTGATGGGGTAACAGTGGCCAGAGATGTAAATATATTCAGAAATCTTTCTAGGATTTTTCAAAGCATTAAGTTATTTGACATTTGCTTGATAGAAGTTAGATACAAAATTACTCTGAAATATTCGCTAACTACTTACCTGCCTTTTTAGACACATATAAATCCTTAAAAATGAGATGCAAGTGGCTCATTTCTGAAAGTGATAAAGAAGCTTAAAGCTATGCCTTGCGGTAGGTCTCCAAGGAAAAGAGTCATAGGAGTTAGGCTTTAAGCATCATCAGGCATCAGCTCTTTGCAAGCCCTCTGGTGGGTCCCAGCTCTCTGCTTGCCTCTTGTGTCAAAATTGTTACTCAGCAAGAAACCTGAACTTTACTGTCCATAGATGAAAACAAACAAACAAAAAAAATCTGTCTGGTAAAACATGTACATAATATCCTCAACTCAGAGCCCTGGTTTTCTCTAGAGAATGGCTATGCCACCTCTGACACGGAGTGTGCTTTCTTCTCAAAACACTTTAAGCTTTCTAAAGTTCAGGAGCAAATATTACAAGGCCCAGCTTATAATTAGGAAATGCTACACATGGAAGTGCTGATTAATTTTGTTTGGCTAATTCTGTGAACCAAGGGGGGAGTCTTTTCACAAGGACTCACTTGGCTTGGCCTTGTGACTTCAGTTTCCTGGGTCTGCTTCATAACAACAAATTCAGGGTCTATAAAATAATTCTGGTGCATTCAATATATTAATCTTGTTGAAAGTACAGATGTCCACTTCTTCAGTGGAACAATAATAATAATAATAGCTTGTCTCCCTTAAAGACTGGAGTGGTGTGAATAAAAGAGCTCTGCTAGACAGAAAGTATGCCAAATGGACATATTTTACTAGATGAGAAAAACAGCTTGTCACTTCCAATTGTTCAAATTATTTGTGATTCAGTTCTTCCTGCAGTTATTTTTAAATTGTTGTTAAGAGGATATTATGTGCAGCTAAGAATAAAAAGGGTGTGAAACTGTTAGCTCCCCTGGCAGGTAGGTGGTGATAATGAAGATTTTATAAAGCTCTTGTTAACAGACAAATCTCTGTAGTGCTCAGGAAGACTCTTACAGCATTACCAGTCTCTCACTAAAGTAATGGTCCTTAAAGAACACACATGGGTTTTGATCTGCTGTTTTCCTTTTTTTCTTAATTATAGAAATGAGCTGAAATCAGACTGATGGGTCAGAACTCCAGGATACCAAGTGTTATGCTGGCATTCCAAAATGTCACCTAAAACTGCTGATTGGGACCCCAGGGCATGATCTGCAGCTGGCTCACCAGTCATGTCCTGTGCTTGGCACCATTCTCTCCACTAGGAGAGCTGCAGCAGTCACTCCTCAGCATGGTAAACCTCCTAACAGAGATTGCTTTCACAGTATGGGTCACAAGTCTTGCATATGGGAGCCACTGTCTTAGACCCTTTCCAGTCTGTTGAGTACTCTTGCTGTAATGTGGGTATATGAAAAGCTTGCTGTGGTAGCTAGATTTGTCTAGAATACCAGAGGAACTCAGCTCATGCTGATAATGAAGACATTTGTCAAGAATATTTAGGTTACTGAACAACTACAGCAAACAGCCAGATCTCACACCTATTCCTTTGCCTACTGTGGCAGGGCTGGGGCAGAAGTGTAGGACGGAGTAAGCCTGAAGAGGCACTTAAAAGGGCATATAGGAAGAAAAAGAATAAACATCTAACAGTCATAGATAAACATCCCAGTCCTCATGTCAAGGCATTAAACCACTCAGCAGGACACCACAAACAGGTTGCCTTAGCTGGCTTACAAAGTCCTGTTGTTGTCAAATGTTCCTGTCAATGCAGCTGATTCAGCAGTCAGGTTCTTGTCAAAATCAGAACAGTGCTCATGAAGTGGGGACAGGAGACAGCTCATCAGCAATTGGACTGGTAAAATTTCCAGGTGGACTGCACACCTGAACTGTCACCACTGAAACTCATGCAGCAGTGCTTGAATTAACTTCAGTCATGTCAATGTCGGTGCAGGTACATATTGACTTGGATGCAGGTGATGGAGTTGTGGCATGAAAACTCATCAGGAGCCAGCTGCTGGCACCTGTCCAGATTCACAAAGGCTACAGACATTGCTGCTTGCAGGGCTATGGTGAATACAATGGGGACCTTTTGGTCTCTGTGGAGAAAGTCCAGGAGCTTACTTTTAGTCTTTCTGGAGCACATAAATCACTGTATGGAACAGAGACTGAAATCTCAGATATGGAGGGGATATGCTAATACCCTATTTCTCTCACCCCCAGGAAGTCGCCCAAGCAGCTGCAGTCCACCGGGGGGAAAAGCGGATCTAGCAAGGATGAAAGATAAAAGACAATGGAGGCTCTCTTCTTCTGGGATGCTGTCCCTCAGTTTATTCCAAACGTGTCCAGGGCAGAAAAGAGAGCGAGAATTGCTCTCACTGGACTTTTCAATGGAGGGAAAGGGAGTGGGGAAAGGCAGGCTAAAACCAATGGGGAGAAACTGGAGGGGAGGAGTGAGGGGGAAGAGACCAACACACCACAGACTCAGAGGGGAAGCAAGAGGAATAAACCATGTAACATAATGCAATACAAAATGGATGGAGAGAGGGAAATGGCAGTCTGGAGTGCAACAACCGATGGGAATCTGAAATCCCATTCAGGCAACACCAGTGTCCTTGGAATATGACTAATTAATAGTGTGGGCAGGGAGGAAAAGCTGTTACTGCTTTGGGGAACACCACACCCTCACACATGCACATGTTCACATGGCTTTCCCACCTCCATCTCTGGCTTGGAGACATTTACAGGCTGGGTGGATCAGTCTCATAAATGTGCCCTAGTCTTACTAAAGGGCTTTTTTCTTGCAAGGTTCTTGCATGGCCTTACCCTGCTGACCTTTGTTCTTGTTCAATTAACCAACTTGGTAGACAACCAAAGACACTTCAGCCTGCACAATAGATCACTTTTCTAGCAAGTATCTTGCAAATCTTGTTGTTGGCAGTTTAATACAGCTTTCTCTACACACTGGAGCTTTTGACTGTGGGCCTTCCAGGTGGTGATTTCTCCAGCATAATTATTTATTTTCTGACTGTGTGCTCTGGCACTACAGAGTTCACTTTGCAAAGGTTAACCTCCACATTTGTATTCAAATTTGTATTTGTGGGATCTCATTTTCTGAGGGATCTCATCACCTTTAGACATTTGTGATGTGACTATCTAATGTAGTCATACTAAGTTCACTTTATAGTTAATGGAAATAGATACTTTTATAGTCAGATTTATCTGCTTGTCCTTTCATCGACTACTTGGAAAATAATCGTGCCCTAGCCATATCTTTTTTTCTCTCCATTAACTATCACAGGCACTTAGAATCTTGTTCAGATGTGTCTGCACTGGGTAAATCTTACCTCCCTCTACCAGGGGTTGTACCATCACATGACTAATTTAGCTTTCACTGATAACTAAAAATCTAATCAGTTGGGTCTTATTTGAGGTTAATGAGGATTTTTCTTTCAGAGGCTTTTCACAGCCATGAAAGCCTTTGTGACTGTCCTGGTTTAGGGCAAATTTGGGAGAAAACCTCCAATGGGCCCCCACCCAGGGAGCAAACCCACGTGGCCCTTTTCCCCCATCCCCCAACCGGTTCGGGAAGAGATTTCCCTGAGAGAAGTGGAAAAAACCTGTTTATTTCACAGGCACAGCACTACCCAGGACAAAAATGAATGATATCAAATTACAAAACCCCTCGCCCTTCAGAAGTGATGACAAACTTTAGAGGGTCTCTTTCCTGTGGGTGTTCGCTCTGTTATCAGTCCCTCTGCCGCTGGAAAATGCCGCTGCCCAGGCTGGGCTCCCGGTAGTCCACGGGTGCAAGCTCCCGGTGCTCCCCCGAGTCCCCAGTCCAAAGCAGGTTCGATTAGTTTCGGAAAAAAGGGAAAGAAAACAGTCCAGGAAGATCTCTCTGCTCCGGCTAGTTGGAAAGCCAAGGTGATCTGTGTCTTCTTGTCTGTCTGTGCTGTAGTCAAAACTCCCGACGCGGGGGGGGGAGAAAGTACAGTCTCTGATAACAAACTCGGTGCTTCTTTTCCACTCACTTTTAGTCTCAGATGGAATTTTAAGAATATAAAACCTGTCTCTGGGTTAGGTGGACGAATGGGGATACAATTTAACATCATAATCAACCCAGGACAGTGACCTAGAAAAATACAAGAAATAGGAACCCCAGGTCTAACCTTACTGATGTCAAGTTGCAACTAATGTGATCTGATTTTCTGAACCTTGTTTTGAACCATTTGTTCTTTCAAGCACCCACAAAACAAAGGGCACCTGATGGACAATTTGATAGGTATTTTTATGTAGGTTTCTTTCTTGCAGCTTGCCATTTTCTAGGAAAGCATCATTCATGAACTAGTTAACTCTGAGGTAAAGGATTTTGGCTGTCTATCCCCTCCTGGAGAAGCAGTCCCTTTGGATGATCTAATTTTTAATGGTGTTGATAGTATCACATGAACTGTGGTGCGGAGCAAGAAAGGGAGAAGGGCTTACAAGTACACAAACTAAACAAAATCTACAATACCAATTTAATGCACGACCACTTGAAGGGAATGAGGAAACACCAGTTATTTTCCTTAACCATCAGGTCATCGTTCAGGTTTCTGGTTCACACTCCCAGATGAAGGTTAATTTATAATCCAGTGGGCAAATGGCTTTAAAAAGAGTGATTTATTTACTCTGGTGAATAATAGATGTTTGTCTCATGGCTAGAACACATCACTGATCAGATCTGTATCTTGAATTCCTGGAGCCCTTATGTTGCAGTACAAAGAAACAGTAATGTGGACAAATAAGGGTGTTCAGGTGGATCTTCCTACATTTCAACTCATCAGCAAAATTGTCATTAACAATCACAGTTTTGGTGCAGAAAAACTGTGTATTCTCATACACTAGCTGAGAAACTAGTGGGGCAGCAAAAATGTTAGTTTTCAGACATGAAACACTTGATGTTTGCCAGCAATAATTATTGACTATTGACAAAAACTGCCTAGTTATGACAGTGGTGAATGTTGGAGTCTGAGATACAGTGTGTGTGCCCTTGTTTTTAATATTTAGTTCTAGAATTCAAAGAAACACTGAATTTCATATAATATGAAATTCATGGGCATGTTTTCATGGTGATACATGAGAACAAATGCTAAAGTTAGATAGAAAAAGTGTAAATGAGTAG
>NC_031770.1:53592-94478 GCF_001522545.3 Parus major
CTTCAATAAACACGAGAAACAAGATTCTAACGAGCTCGGGAGTTTTCTTCAAATCATAAGGACTGAGATAAGTGGGACTCCCTATGAGGGAGGATCCCAGGAATTCAGCCCAAAGGAGGCTGAGAGACTAGAGAAAAATTGTAACCACAGGAATTCAGCCCAAAGGAGGCTGAGAGACTAGAGAAAAGTTGTATCCACAGGGAACTGAGCCCAAAGGAGGCAAGAAGAAATAGAACGTTACAGTGAATCATATACTTCTAAAATATTGTTAAACTGTTGAGAAATTTATGGAAGAACAATTCCTGTACTACCCTGCCAAGAAAAGAGACCCAAACCAATACCAGTCATGGATGTCAAAGACTTAACTTTTGCAACACTCAGCTATCCCAAAGTCTTGGAGATAAATGGTCTTTATACCAAACCAGTACACCTATTTGCTCAAGTAATTCAAAGCTGAAGTAATTTGTATTAGTTAGCAGACATAGGCTAAAAATGAGGAAAAGGCTCACTGTGGGGTGGGTCCCAGTCTGATGGGAGCATTTTTGAAGGACTCTGTGGGACTCCTAACCTGGTGCAGCACCTCCACCACTTCTGTGAGTGAGAGGGCAGGAGAAAGGGGGACAGCTTGGGAATTCCTGTGGTCACTCACACCAGGATGCTTCACTTTGCTACATGAATGAGGTACATTGGCCCATAACTGCATGACAAAGATTGTACTGCTTGTAGAGAAATGTATGTATATATCTCACAAGTCATGTTGGTGCCTGCTGTGCTTACTTGGCTCTTGCTTGGAGGAACCAGCAGCTCCAGTGACCCCAGGCACAGGATGGTGCAATGGGAAACAAGTAATTTTAGCCAACAGTTCTTCTCAAACCAAGAATACATAATAAAAGGCACTCTCAAGAATTCACTGATTAGCAGCTGGGAATAGTTTGAGCTTTATCTCTTCATCCAAGCAGTAAGCAAGATTTTTGTACAGACACAGTAGTGGGTTTAGGCAAATGTACAGGCAGACATACAGCTTAAAACGGCAATGCAGATTTACCCTGAAACCCTGATTCCCTTGACTTGAGTACCTCTATCCAGTACAGACTTGAGCGAAACCCATCAATCCAAATAGACAAGATGAGCAAAGAGAGGTCCCAGGGTCAAGCACCTGGTCTAAATGAAAATAGAGAACAGAATCCAGACTTCTACCAGCCAACCACACAGTACACTGGTTTGCACTCATCTTTCTACAACACATTGCTGAGATTAACAAAAGACATGATCTGCTTCAAGTAAAGCAGGCAAAGAGAAAACTGAGATTCAGTGTATGAATGCAGCCTTTTTTAGTGTAGATTTACATGTAGGCATGCTTTTATAACAGAAAATAGGATCCAAACTGATACCTGGCTTGCCTGCATGAGATAACCCAGCATTCACAAATAACAGTACAATACAAAACACCAAATGGGTCAGATCTTGCAGGCAGCACTGTGATAATGCAAGAGGAAGCACAGCTAGCTTTCACAAATACTAGTACATATGACTTCCCCAACAGGAAGACAGCTTGTGCATCTCTTAACTCTTACAAGCACCCCCTCTTCTCAGAGTATCACAAAATTCCCACCAGAGGCAGGGAAAAGCCTGGATCAGGTAACCTTTATACTGCATGGCTACAAAAGATGTATAAAGAGAGGGGAAAAAAACCAGTGGAACTGAAAGTAGTGGAAAATGTCTTCTAATATGCGTGCCCCAATAAACAGGTTGTTTTGGTTTTTTTTCAGAGCCATTGAGATCTGTAACAAGAAGCAGTAGGATTAACAGCAGGCCTGAATGTGGCATCAGTAAATTGAGCAGTGGGGAGAGACATGTTTGTAGCTGTTTATAGAAGACATTCAAAGGAAATCAAAGCATTTTACAGCCTGGAAAACCTACATAATTTAAAGCTGGGAAATACTGCCAGACATCTTCACTTCATAACACTTGTAAACTCTGCAAGAAGACAGGGTGAGTACGATTTCATCACTGCCCCACCAACCACAGTGCACTGTGCCACTGGCATTAGTTCACCTCACCTCTTAAGTAACTGCTCTGTGATCTCATTACCAGGTTCTCATTACACAAAACATCCTTGAAGAGCCTTCAGGATCCAGTGACTCTGTAATGCCTGGGCAGGTCTGAATGAAAGGCCTTCCCCTCAAGGCAGCACTATGTCAAGTGAGGGAACTCACAGCAATTCCAATTTGTAGCTGAAATCTTAATAGAGGGATAGGGACCTATCTCAGGTCCCAGGGACAGATCTAACTTTTGGTGGGCTGATCAAAAGAAGGGGGATGGATCTAAAGCCACCATTGCCCATAGTGGCTTAATTGGCATCTCTGCATCCAGCAGCTTCCTCCATTTGTGCACTCCCATTTAAGCAACTATGACTTCTGAGCTATGCTCATGTTTCACCCACTAACCTGTTCATACATCTCTCTACTTCCCAATCTATCTACCTTAAAAATCACTTAGAAACTGACATAAGAACATCCACTCAGACACTGATGACAATTTTATTAATAAATCTGGATCATCCCCTTGGGTCTGACTCTCATTTATATTTAAAATCACATTTCACAGATCCAGAAAATGGAAAATTAGATCTTTCCTATTAAATTGGCACTTTCCATAATACCGGGGGTCTGTTCAGTGTGGCATCAGCATCATACAAGCCAAAAATGTTGATTTCTGCATTCTCCAACACTGTGAAGAAAATTAGCTTTAAAGAAAAAGATTGAAAACATTTTAGCTGAAAAAAAAAAAAAATAGAAGAGAATAAACTATCTAATGTGTCTATTAGAAAAAAAACCCCAAACCACATAACCAAACAAAAACAGAAAACAACTTAATCTATGCAGATGACATTATTTGCTTTTGGTGTCTATTGGTGTTATTTTAGAGCTGATTCCTTCTCAGCTGCTTTCTTCATCTTTGGTAGTGCTAGAATTTGTCTTTCTTATCCATTTGGAGTCATCCAGCAGGCCTTATTCCACTCATTTTTTATTATTCTGTGCAGGAGAAGTCTATGCTCAAAAGATACAGAGTAGTAAAGCCTTTCAACAGTCTCTATATGTATCACAGAAAACTAAGAAAGAATCAGAACAAATACACTCTACCTTGTATCTCTGCTTTCAGAGAGGCTGGAGAAACCAAATAAAAGACAGGTTTGTCCAGCTTCTGAACAGCGGAGTATTCAATTATATTATCAGATAAATACTTAATTTAAAACCATTTTATTAAAAAAGAGAAACAGCTCAGGATACAGAAGGCTTCATCAATGAGCTGAAAGCTACTCTTCGGCTGCCTTACAAGCATCCCTATATTTGGGTTAACTGTGCAAATGAGACTGTGAACATCCCAGATGAAACATTTCTTGAGCAACAGCATAGACTGATCAAACTATTTCAAACAGGTAACTGGTCTTGTCCAGATTCAGTTCCTGTTTTGCATCACAGGGAGTCTCTCTTCCTTCAGTGGATGTAGCAGCTGCTGTGTGTGCAGAAAAGGAGAAGTGGAAGTGGAAATCAAAGGGGTCCCTCTTGCACCAGGAATGTGAAAGACACCACTATGAGACTTGGGGCTTAAGTGGAAAAAGCCCAGAGCTCCTACCTGGGAGGAGCTAAGGCCTCCAGCATGATAAAGACTGCACAAGCCTGACTGACCTGCTATCTAAATCATTCAATTTATTAGTTAGCTTTCAATTCCAATTGAAAATATGACTGTAGGCATATATTTTTAGCTGAGGTTAGTGTCTACAAATTTACATTGTAAATGTGTAGATATGTATGTAGATATGATTCACTTCCTTTAATCACAATGTGCTCATTTATCCCATCGAGTATCTGGCATATATTTAGTATTCTTCCATTATCTTGAAAGTAGATAATCTTGATCTCTAGACTTTCATGAGTGGGAGGAAGCATGAAGACTGGATTGGCAGTTTAATGGACAACTTTTCAGTGGGAAAACAGCTGAAGTGAGACCTGGCTTTTATAAACAGAGACAGTGCTGGCTTTAAACACTCCCTGTGATTTCTCTTTGGAGGCTCCTCAAAACAACACTCTCCACTGCATGGCAACAAAGCAGGGTTGACAGCAATGCTACAGGGTGGCTGCTGGCACATCTACATCACCCAGCAAAGCACAGGCATAGAGGGTACCTAATCCAGCAGCAGAGCAGCACAAAGAGTGGAAGTCCCAGTGCAGCACAGCACCTGGAAGGGAGAACCTTTCCTAGGAAATCTGCTGGTTTTATACCAAAGCCAGCTTCTCCAAAGAGCTGCTGTGCATCATTCAGACACATCAGCTTAGGTAGCAATAGGTCAGCCTTAGTCCATGTGCCTGTGATGCAAAGGGTGGCTGTGTCTATGCCTTTCCCACCTTCTAAAATGTATGGGCTGCTAAAGAAGAGTTAAATATACTTCTACCTCCATAAAAATTGAGCACAGGACCACACAATAATCCTCAGTGAAGTATGGAAAGAGGAGATCTTTAAACATATGAAGGGTACAGGAACTGAGCCTGAGCATTTTTTGTTTTTTTTTTTTAGAAAAACAAAAATATGTTTTACAAAATGTGAGAGTAAAGAAAAATGTTTGAGTTTTTATCTCTTTGTAGAGAAAATAATTGGCTTGGATTGAGCCCTTCCCTGGGAGTGTTTGCAAACCAAACATTACACAGCTGCCAAGTGCCTGAATACCAAAATGTGAAACTGACCAAGAAAAAAAAGCAAAAGTGATTGCTTTATTAGCATCCACACAGAAGACTGCTAAGAGGCCTAGTTGCAGAGTGGGTAAAGACCTCTAGGATGTGATTCATCTGTCATCTGAATGCGTACAATGCTGGAGCCTCCTGTAAAACCAACTGCAGGACATACACACTATTAGGGGAAATGCATCTTACTCTAAAAGTGGATCAGACAAATCCTTTAATAAGTAACCCTCCCATGCCCATCTGAGTGAGGGCACTGAGGGCTGCAAGCTTGAAAGTTACTACCTGTGTTTGTTAGACAGGTTGCTCTGCAGGTCTCTGACTGAGTCACAGCAGATGCTGCTTCATCAGCTGACTTTGCTCAGAAATATGATAAGGGAGGGAAAGGCTGGGAGCCATAGCTCCTATTGGCAGTCTCTGACAGCTCCCTTTTATCGCAAAGCAAACGGTGAGGAAGATTATAGGTGAGAAACTTGCTTACCCACTCACAGGCTGACTTTATTTCTGCATGTCATTTATTTGTGTAATGGCACTGCACAGTTGTTCTAGCTGTATATACAGCTATATCCTTTAAAATCATTTAAGATCATTCAGATCTGATGTAACCTAACTGATCTTAGCAGAGCTTAACTATGCTCTGCAGTTCTGCATTGTAGAATCCTCAGGGCTCTTCAGTGGCTCTGGTGAAATCAGAAAGTACCTTGGAGTTGACTAGCATAAGAGATCTGATAGCCAGGATGCCTTGGCAGGAACAAACAGAGCTTTTAAGATTGTAAGAAGATTGAATCAAGCCTGGTGATAGGAAAGAAGATTGAGTCAAGTAGAACAGATGCTGCAAAAAATGTGTTTGTATGATGTTTAAGCCAATCATTGTAGTAAAAAATTACTAGCTTTCCTAGAATGGTATATAAGCTTATATAGCCCACAGTAAAATTGGATTCTGATCACCATTCAGTTGTCCCCATCTCTTTCCATCACCAATAAGTGGCAACTGCTTTGTAGGTGCCTCCATGCTCTAGTTAGGAGCTAGTGACCTTGTCAAAATTACTCTAGCTAGTCAGCAGGTGATCACTTGGGATTTGGGGACAGGATTTGAAGGCTCTGCCTCTCCTGGAGTTTGCTTATGTACCTTGAGTTAAATCTTTTTCAGTCCCTACCACTACACTTGTCCCACTTGGTGCAACTATTTAACATTCACAGGAACGGATCCTAAATGTCACCACTTCACAACTCCCATACCTTCACAAGTGAGCAACAGATTGAACCACTGGCTCTCTATCCTCACAACAAGTATTTAGCAAAGAAGACTGAGAAAGACCAGCTTCCATTTAGCCTGGGGCCTTTACTATCATGCAGATTTAAATCCTTCTATTTTAATCACACAGAAATTTGAACATGCATTGCTTTAACCTAAATGACTTCCCTAACCATTTAGCTGCTGACTTCCCTAACATTTATCTGTTTTGAGGTGTCTCTGTTGGGTTTCTACGAACAGAAAAGTTGCAGGAAGGTGATTGCCAAAGAAATTGAGGTTAAATTCTGTGTGGAAATGCCAGTCAGCTACTTCTGTATCTATTCGTTGATGTTTTCCCATCTGCTTGTTTTGCAAGCTCACATGGACAACTCCTTGGTAAAAAATGTCTCTAACTATTGTCATACATTATATGGGGAACATGTTTACCATTTTTAGGGCTAAGGGCTCCACTATGGGACAAGTCCATCTAAGACCAAGATGTTCTTACACTGCCTGAGAACTAAGCATCTAAACTCAGGAAAGCTAACTCGGTGACACCTCTGATGGCAATTCTTCACACCACTGGCTGCTATCCAAACTGGATATTCTTTTGCTTCCTATTGCAGCAATTCCCTAAGGACTAAATCCACATGAAAATTTACACATGTAGTGATTCATGAAGCAAGAGAGAGGATAGTTAATAGTTCTCACAGCCAAGTTAGTCATTTATGAGCAGTGAAACAGCTTAAAGAATGATGGCCTGCCCATGAACCTTAAGCAGGTGGCAATCATGCCATACTGCTGGCCTGCCCTACCTGTGTCAGACAAAAGACTTGAAAACAGATCCCTCCTTCCCAGATACCAGTCCTAAGCACTTAATTCCATTTTTTTTCAATACAAAGCACTAGCTTTACACCTAACATTTGGACCTAGTCCAGACAAAGGTACTTCACTATGATTAAAAGCGGGGCTCACCTGTTTGTGTTGTTTTGGCTTTTTTTTTACTGGCTTGGTTAGCTCTTTTATTTTCTGGATTCAGTGAATTCCTCTGTTAGCTACTCTATGCATAGCAGGGAATATTGTATCATTTTCCTGAGAAGTAGAGATTATAGAGGTGTGTCGCCCTGAAAACTCAGCTTCTGAGCTTGCTAACATAGTTTTCTAAAGACTTTTCCAGGACAGTAACTGTAAACATAGATATGTGTACATTCTTTCTGTTACACATCTTGTGACGGGCATCTCTCATGGCCAGTGCAGTGAGAAAGTGTTATCCTGACCATCCAATCCCTGGCCATGGTCACAAGCCTATAAATCCTGGGAGGAAAAATAAACTCTGCTCTTTCTTCAGCACACCTCGACCTGTGTCCGCATGATCTATTGATCTTCAGCGGTAACAGAGGTGTGATGCTGATAGAGTGGTAAATGTCCTTATTTGTGAAATCATAAAGAAATTCTGGGACAGGTTCTAAACTTCAGAAGTTTAAGTCCAGAGTCATAACAAGAACATTATGTGGTACACTCTCTTGTGGCTACTGTCATCATTAATTTTATGTCACATTAAAATGTATCCTCAGATTCAATCCTTGTGCTTTCAACACATTGCTCAGTTGAAACATTTTGTTCTGAATTCCAAAGGCAACTATCATGGAACAAATAGCAATAACATCCAGAGATGCTGGATCTCAAGAGAATCCATGGGGAGACCCAACAGTGACAGCTTTTCAGTGGCTCTTACTGCAACATACATTAATTTAAGAGGTACCAGAGATCTTCTTTACCTATTTAGTACTAGCTTAAATGTTTATCAGTTTCTCTCTGAAAAAAATCCTGCCCTAAACATCTGGTTAAATCTCAGTCCTGAGAAATGAAGATTTTTCAGGGCATAGATATTGTACCATTGTAGTCACACATCTTTCTGAGAAACCTCTGAATCTCTGCCCAGGACCATCTAGTGTGACAGCTGCCCAGATTTCAGACCCAACTTCATTTCAACTCTAAGATTCAATATACTTATTTGAGATATTCAAAAAACATGAGCAAAAAAACCCCCAAAAAACCCAACCAAACAGAACCCCCAAACAAACAAACAAAAACCTCAAAAAAACCCAAAAAAGTCCTAAAAACTTTCTAAGACCAAAATGATGCTCAGAGGCAATCACAAAAATTATCCGCCCTGATACTACCGTAGCCAGGACTACTGGTAGACACTATCAGTGCACACAGTTCCCTAGGCCATGGCATAACAGTACTGAAAAAGACCATTTGTTTATTGTATCCATCTTTTTCATCAGACAGAATATTTATTTACATGAGTGACAAACTTGTATTTTTAAGACCTCAATACATGAAAATTTTGCCTAATTCAATTGGTAAGTAGCCACCCATACCAATGTATGCCTCTACTTTAGAAAAGATAAACCAAAATGAGGTTTACCTTACCTGAAGCGTGTCAGAGATGAAGCACCAAATCCTTCTGGAACTTGCAGGCAGATACAAAACACTGACAGGAGGCTATACCAACCTGAAAAGCTGAACATCATTGAACGTTTTTGGAATGGTACAATGGTATCTAACATATGGATGAGACACCCTCCCTCCTCCAAATAAATTGTATTTGCTCTGTACCACCCTTCTTATAAAGCACATTTCTGACTGTGAGATCAAAAATAATTAGCATCTACATAATTGCAGGAAGGTCTACCGTCAATGCAACCTAGATGTTACTGGAGACAGTCTGAAGAGAGGTGATGGCTGTGTACAGGAGGATAGTGAAAAAGTGTTTCTTGGTGTTTCAGTTTGTGGCCATTACCTCTTTCCCTATCACAGAGCACCACTGAAAAAGAGCCTGACTCCATCCTCTCCACACCTTCCCTGCAGATATTTAGCTACATTGATGACATCCCCCTGAAACTCTTCTAGGCTAACAGATTTCAGCTCTAAACTTACTTGGGATATCAGTTGTAAGACAATATATCATCAGTCATACACTGAAAGAAAAATAGCATCCTGGAATTTTTCTGAAGCCATAGACCATAATGGGAAAGGATCCTCATTGTTCTAGTCTAGGGACCTCAAAATATTGTAGTCAGCTAGACAAAAACTGTGTAGTTCTGAGCAGTCTATGTTGCTGTGACATCCTGTTATGGACTTCTAGACGCATCTCTCCCCAAGGAGTAAACATCTCTTCTGGCCTAGCAGAAACAGCATGCATAAGAAACACTGAGGCTGAAACCAGAACTTGTCCTTGAAGCTGGAGAGAAAGCTCCTTCTCTCTTTTCTTGCTTCAAGGGATTGATTTCCTGGGAAACTGTATAAAGGTCAGAAGCACATTATGCTCTATGTGATTGTGAAAAACCCTCTAGAGATTGATGTTACATAAATATTTATAACTACCACTACTAACCAAACCTGTTTCTAACCTCTGCTCTTCCCAAGGAAGAAAACAGGATAATAAGGAAAAATTGACTTGAGAATGATAGCAGTGAAAGTTTAATTTGAAATTACTAATCAAAACTGCACATTTATCTTATAAACATAAAGAGATAAAAAAAAACTAATCAAGGAGCATCTGCAATTTCCCAACAGAGACTACAGAAGACTGCAAGTCAGCTGTGACAAGAATGATAACAGGACCATGCTTTTATTTTCTTTATTTTACCCTTAAAAAGATATCCTTTCATATTTTGGTATACTACACACATTGATGATGGTGTTTCTGTGATGTTACAAAACTCCACTTTCTTCTCATCCCTCTGGGAACAAATTCATTCATATCATTTCACCACAATGCAGCTTTATGAAGAGCAGAAAGACCAGAGGCACAGCACTTTGTTGGGACTAATATATACTCAGATATACAGATGTTGTCCACATCCAAAGCTAGCTCAGAGGAAGTGTGACAAAGAGGATATTCATAAGAGACAACACAATAATTCAGTGTCAGAGAACCCAGTCAGAGATGGTATTTGATTCATTTATTCTTAAAATTTTTGGTGATCCAAGATCCAAGCAAGCACTTGTAGCTCTGGAAGTATATGTAGCTTTCCAGCAGTTCTGATATGTCTCCCATAAATATGGGATACTGTATTTGTGGTAAGCAGCTGGGCAGCAGGGCTATGGAAAGAAGTGGCTCAGAAAGGACAGCTGGGGCAGAAATGAGGCATCTTGAGACCCAGCCACATGCCTAAGTCTGCAGCTGAATCCTGACATACAGTGGGAAGGACTGAGATCTGCAAAAGGTTTTTATCCTTTTTTCGCCAAGACTATTCCTTGAGTTCCTCTCACCTTTGCCTCTCAGAAATGTATATTAGCTGCCCAGAGACATGTAACTCCGCTTTTTGGTGGGACTAGGGTGCCTAAGCTTCTAAGGCACTTTTGAAGACCCCATCCACAGCCTAAAAATACATAGGAGCATTAATTGAGATTAATATAATAGACATGCAAATTTAAAAGAAAAAAACTCTTCTCAACTCTTCTACAAGCCTTTTCATCAAAGAGCAGAGTTGGCAGAAAATCCCAGAGTCTGTGACATTTTAACTAAAAGTCGAAACAGATTAACATAGTCATTCCTGTGCTTTGACAGCAGAAACTCCTACCACCTCCTGGGCATCCAAATTTTACAGTACACCTATACTTACTAAGTTTTGCATGTGAAAAAAAGGTGCAAAGGAAATTCATTAAAGGGTATCACATTTTGTGAAGTGGAATTGTAATTTACTCATATTTTAAGAAATATATTTTGTTCTTCATGTAGGCCAGTAAAACCTACATTGTATATCCATCAGTGAAAATAAGCAAGATGAAATATGGAACAGAAAAGTTTATGCTAAAGGCTGTTAAAGAAATTACCCAATGTTCAAAAATTTGAAATATATTTATTTTGCCTCAGTATGATCCAAGACATCTACTGCCTCCCTTTCTGATCTCTGCTGCCCCTTCAAACCATATTTGAGAGAACTACTGTGCAATCATAAAAAGGTCAACAGACTAAGTTTCATTCAGCTGATCCCTTTGTTGCATTTTTTTCCTGTAATCAATTCTACCAGATAACAACACTCAGACTGGCCTCTTCTGGAAACACATTTTTCACAATATATATTTCAGAACTTTTACTCCTGAAAACTGTACTCTTTTCACTCACTCAATTTCTGTGGATATAGCTATGGATATTTCTAATTCCTCAGTCCCACACTCCGACAGACTCTGTTTTCAGTCTTTTCTCTGACTACCCCGTGGAATCTTGGTTCACTGCAAAAGCTGAAGGCTCAACCAAATGCTTCATTCTGGTTTGCTGACATGGTGAAATTTCCAAAGCTAATGCACAGGATACAAATAGCACAACAGGAATAACAAAATGAGAAGAACAGGTAATGGAATACAAACAGCACCAGGAGTTAGACTCTGTTGCACCTTTATAAATAGCATAATGTATAAAAAGATTTTTGAGAATTTAATGGAACTAAAAACACCCAAGTTCCTTTGTGTCAGTTTCATGACAGACACAAAGGTCTAATAACTATGTCTGGCTTTCTGCAGATGAAAACCAATTGTGATTATATGTAACATGTTAGAACAGGTACACTAATCATTCATGACATGAGAAGTTCATCACAACAACATCAATTGATCATAGCTGAAGAAAAATCAGTCTGTTTCTAGATTGAAGTAGCCTTTGTTAATATTGGCAAAAGGAAAAGGTTGGAACCACTGACTCTTAAAATTGCCTCTACTCCTTTTCTGACTTCCAAGATGTGGCAAAATACAGATCTATCTAGATGAACTGTCATGTTTAGCTGATGACATTTGGTCTGCAAAATATTTCAAAGGATGAACCCACAAGTTCTGGAGTAAGGAATAGCCTACCAATCTCTGTTAGCAGACCTCTGATATAGAAATTTTAAAAAATGGAATGATCTGTTTCTATCAGGCACCTTGTTACCACCTTTCACAAGTATGACTATATAGGTGATGGTGCACATTTGCCATGACTGCCAGATAGCTTTAAACAGTGCTTTTAATTTCTTTTAGCAATATGCTATTTGTTCCCTGCATTAAATGGCACTTGCTCTCATGGCTGTGGCATTTGCAAAATGCCATACATATAACTAGAGGCTGCAGGAATCATGCTTAGAAATGGACAGCAGCTAATGTTGCTCAGCGATGTCAAAGATTACTTCATAGACTGAGGTGGGAGAGCAGGTAATATTTCCACAAATCTACTTTTGGATAAAAATCCTATTGGTAATACTTGGTGGTGCTGCAAATGAAACATTCTGTCATTGCTCAATTCAGAATAAAAGCATTTCAAGCTCAATAAGCAAACATTCACTCCATTCACAGGTCAGGGCAGCTCCACTTACACATTTCTAAATGGTTCATCTTTGGTGCACTAAAACCTACAGAACACCAAGGGTATTTTTCTTCCCTAGAGGGCTTCTGTAGGAGCTGTGTAAGAGTGGGATTCAACTGGTTCCTTCATTTTTGTGTCTTTGTTACTGCTGATCTCTGCATTTTGAAGTCCAGTCATACTATTTTTGTTACCATCCATGAAATCTTCTGCCATCTCTGTGTTCTGCTTGTGGCATTGACAGAAGTCACTGGAGCTCTCTAGAATGTTGATGCAAAATTTGATAACCAGTGCTAGCCAGGCCATCCCAAAGAGGATCCACAGAGAGATTACATTCTTGTACCAGCTTGGATAGGTGCGATCTGGGTTCATCCCTACAACAGAATCACCCAAAACATTTCTACATTGGATCAAGAGTGCCTCAAATGAGACATTACATGCAAAGCAAAGATAGTTGAAATATCATTTAATATTAGTGATTTCTACATAAAACACAAGTACGCCATCTACTTAGCATGTAGTAAGAGATATTGTATGTTTCATGATGTGTCAGTAACAGCCTAGTAGTCCTTAGGAACTGCAAATACCACTCATAAGAAAGAAAAAAATTCCCAAATTATATCTATGTCAGAGTAAAATTACTCACTTTCAAGCACACAGTTTAGTTTCTCTACTTACCACTCAGCACCACAATATTCTATTAGCATGTAACAGAGGTTCCTGCAGGCAGAGGGGTAAGCAGGTTTTATGTACCACTGTACGTATCTTGTTAAACCAGATATAAGCAAGAGAGTCTCTGAGACTGGGAGAAAAGAGGCCTAAGTAGTCCTAAAACCTCCAAGAACAACCAAACCTTGGAAGACAGTTTGAAATTATCACCAGCCTTCACAGCCACAGAGGCACACTCTGCAGGATCATGGACACCTTGGTGCCCATTAGGACTGCCAGATCCTTTTCTGCAGATACTTCATAGTAGGTCAGGGATTCCTACCAGCTCTGTAGCACACTAGTGGTTCCCCAGCATGACTATCACTTGAATCTTATTTTTGAGGCATAAACCACACATACAGGATTGTAAGGCAAAATTGTTTAGCCTCTACATACCACAACTGACATATTCAATTATTCCCATACCAAACCTAGTGTATCTGTGGCAGTATTCCACTTACAAATGTATTACACAGGTGAAAGCACCCCGGAAGAGGAAGGAATACCAAATGCATTACCAGAAACTGAGAGAAGTAAAGCTGCAGTAGCACAGAGTTCAGCATAATCTGCAAAATCAGTACAGAAAAATGCTGAGCTGACCCAGCTTTTGTCAAACTCCATCTGCCTACCCTTCCCCAAGCTAACTTTATTTCTAACTTATTTATGTGTGCCTACACAAGCTCTAATCATAACTTTGATGCATTACAGACAAGTCCTAAAATTACTACCACTAAGTTGTCTAAGCATCAAAAAAGTGCTATGAAGAAAATAGCAAATCCGTAACAAGATGTTTTACTCTTTCAGTCTCCCAGGAAATCAAGGCTGCATGTGTTTCTATAATCAGTTTGTTTTTAATGAGAAAGTCTTTATCAGAAAGGTGTGTCCTGCATATCAGCAAATGCAGTGGGTATGAATCCAATCCCATTTCCTCCAGGAAAGGGTTTTGGCATCTAAAACCAGGTAGCGCCTGACAGTCTGTACCTAAGTGACTTAAGCTGCCTTTTAGAATGCAGTTATGTAGGGTTTTGACAGAAGAAACAGTCCCTGTCTGTTAATGATGATGCAGAGGGGCTTAAAACTAATGCCTGTTGATGGCAATGGAGTGTAATAAGTGTGCCTCAGCAACTACTGTGATTAAAGCATAGCACTCCTGCCTAGTGGTGTAGTCATTCAAGGCACAGGCCATTTCAATCCCACAGAATGATTGGGAAACAATGTCTTTGTTCTTCTACAGGTGGCGTTGCTATGGCAGAAATCACATCTTTTCCAACCTGTTGAATGCCCACAACAACATACTGATCATCAGTTCTGGGGATTACTACTGGTGCCAAACTGCCAAGAGGGGAGTTTTGTATGTCATGGATTTGCTGTTCAGTAGGTGAAAGCAATGAAATGTGAGCTACTCACCAATCACATAGTCTCCAAACCCTATAGTGCTGAGGGTAATGAAGGAATAGTAGAAGCCTTCTTCATAAGACCAGCCTTCTTTGTCAGAGAATAACAAGGGAGGTAGCAGGAGGAACAATAACAAGCCAGTTACCAGTGCACAGGTCTTCATCAGGAAGGAAGCCTTATTCTAGTAAAACAGGAAGGGGAAAAAAAAACCCCAAAGATTGTTATAAGCAGTGCAACAAGGAAAGTCCAGCTTGGTTTCCAGTTGGAAATGATGATGATATGATCATGGACTCCACAAATGCATATGAACACTCATTGAATTCCACTACAATGGTGTGTCTGTCCCACATATGTGCTGTTTTTAGCTGGGATGGTTATTTTCTTCCCCTTAGTAGGGGGCTGTGCTTTAAATTTGTGTTGAAAACTGTTGGTAATACAGAGGTGTTTCTATTGATGCTGACTAGTGCCTGCACAGTGGGAAGGCCTTTTCAGCTTCTCATCCCACCCTACCAGTGGCTAGGCCAGGGGTACACAGGAATTTGGGACGGGACACAGCCAGGACAGCTGAGCCCATATAACCAAAGGGATATTCCATACCATATGGCATCATTCTCAGCGTATAGAGTTGGGGAAGAAGGAAGCAGGGAATGTTCAGAGTGATGGAGTTTATCTTCCCAAGCAAGTGTTATGCATGATGGAGTCTTGCTTTCCTGGGAATGGCTGAACACCTGCCTGCTAATGGAAAGCGGTGAACAAATTCCCTTTTTTGTTTTGCTTGTGTGCACAGCTTTTGCTTTACTTATTAAACTCTTTACCTCAACACATGAATTCTTAACTCTTCTGATTCTCTTCCCCATCCCTCTGGGAAGGGATGAGTAATTGCGTAGTGCTTAGCTGAGGTTAAACTTCAAATCTGGCATCACCTTCACAAGTCCTAAATTCATGCCAGTTTAAAGCCTGTTCCACAAATGTTCCCATGTAACTTTCACATGCAATTCTATCTAAAACTGATGATAAACTGACCAGATAGTCTAGGACTGTGCATTGCTCACATGTTTTATCACTACTGCTACTGTAGGGGAAGTCATTCATCACCGAATTTCCTTCAATTAATGAACAACCTTATCTGACATCTCATAGGGCTGTCATAAACTAAATTTATTTGCTTCCAGTTATTCCTGAGTATTATTGCCTTTTTGGTCAAATAGTCAGCCAGGCTGTTCCTTTTAGTCATAGGATCTCAAATACCAGACAATGTCCTCTGTCTGTTTTTTTTCTTTGAGATATGCCTGTCCATACTGCTTACCTGCCAGTGAAATACCTCCTCTAGGCGATGAGCACAATGCTGAACCCCAAGCAGCATCAGCTGCCCAATTTCATTCAGGAGCACAAGGTTCAAGGGGATCCCAAAAAGTGCAAACACGATGCAGAAGATTCGCCCAACTGCAGTGCTGGGGCTCAGGTTTCCATAGCCTAGACAGGAAGGAACAAAGCATTAAATCCAAAATATTTACTGCTTACCCCTTCCCCCTGGAGGCGTGTCACTGTTGGACATTAAACAAAGAGCGTGGATTCAATGCAACAGGCAGAGAGTAGATCATCAGAAGGGTTTATTTCTGAACTTTTCATCTTCTTTATAGGGTGTTACAATACAGGTTTAACATGGTTGGTAAAGGGAACACCACCTCTCTTGTCCCATTGGTGGAACAAGAGAAAACACACTCAGCACAGCTGTACAGAATTGTTTTGAGAAAATGAAGTTATTTACAAAACTGGTCCTCGAGAGAAATGTTCTCAAGATACTTTCCCTTGGGGACAGATCAGCCACTGACAGGCTGGAAGCTCTCTAAGACTCAGAAAATTAGGTCCACAGAGGGGTGAACCTCCATCTTCTACAGAAGCTAGGTGAGAAGGTCACTGCTCTAAAAGGACCTTTTTTATAAATAACTGTAAGTTACATGCATTGTTTATCACATCCTATTGCAGGCTGGAAAATAGCATTTCTTTCCCTGCCAATTTTGCTTAGTCCCTTTTCCATTTATCAGTGAATTTCCTCTCCCCTACCTACCGCCCGGGCTGGGATCTGACGTAAATGCAAACTTCTGTTTAGTTCAATTTCTGTAAGCATTGTTGGCATGGGCTTTGCTGGTAAATGATGCTACATGGCTGTCAGATGGTCTCTGAATCACAACAATAGTGTTTTAATTATAACACCCTTTTCTACCTTTGTCCCACAGGACTAGTGAACTTAACACTGCTTCCTTGCTTATAGTCTTTTGCACCACAAGTTCCAAATATACCTTAAATTGTCAAAATTATTGTCTAGAGTCAATATACCCAGAGAAATTATATTTAACCTATGTAAAATACTTCAATTTCAGACCTAAAGAAAAAAAAGTGTTTTAAATTTTGCTTCTTTCTTCTAGTCATAGAAAGTGATCTAATAAAAAGTCCTGCCTTGCAATCACTGCTTTGCTTGTATCCTCAGATCATTCTGGCTTCAAAATCACTCATCTTCATTTCCCGCACATTCTTTATAAAACATCCCATAAATTTTCAGACTTGCACTTGTAATTTCCAGTTCTTTCTGCCATAAGAAAGTCAGATTTAACTAGGGTATATTTCACAGGATGCTTAAAATGACAGAAGAACTAACATACACCACAAGCATTTCAACAGTGTCTTAGCCAGTCAGAGACCTATGGCCTTGACTACATTCCAAAATCACCTTTGCTCATTAGAGGTTGGTGTACAGCCACATCTTTTACCACAGAGATTATCTTTTTGCTACAGATAATGCTATCTCCTCCCAGCGTTGCCCAACCATCTGCACAGTAAGCACAGAGGCACTCCTTCCACTGCTGTCTTGCTACCCTGCTTTTGGGTGCTGTAGCCTCAAGGCAAGTGAGCAGTGCACAGTAGGGAGAGGCCTCAGGGTTGGGCTCTGTATCCCAGATAAATCAGAGTACAAACATCTGTGGTTAACTCGAGACTCCCACTTCTTCACTAACTTCTGTCACATGCCAGCTGCAATAAGCCACTGACTGATGACACTGAAATGTGTGCAGCTATGAGCTGGTGATATCTACACACTCTGTGCCAAGCTTTTGCAAACAAAAATCTCTCCCCATGGACAACTCCACAGTTAGTTGTGAATATGTGCCAGCAAACAACACCCAGAGAAAGATTTGGGGGCAAACTATTCCTAAGTATGTACCCCCACATATTCCAAATTTTATTATATGGAGGACATCCCCTACAGTAATTTTAGGCACACAGTATGCCCCCAATGGAACCCCAAAAGCCTGTCCCTGGGAAGGTGGAGAGCATCTCACAGAAAGAATGGGATGCTGTTATGTAACTACATGTTTTGAAATACAGTCAAACAGAAGGGGCTAAAGTAAGACCATGCCATTGCTACTTCTGCTTTGCTTGTGAGCAGTTTGCAATGTTAATGCACAATGATTGCTAATTTCTGCCATCTTTCACCATTTCTAAACTAACAGGTATGGTAAATGAGACATATAGGCAAGTACATCTGGTAGATGACCCCTTCTAAGCAAATTATAGAAACGTGTCTGGTGTGATGCATTTCAAGCTGGCTGTGACATTTCAGTGGATTAGTTCCACTTTTCTATTCTGACTTGGGAAAGTGCTGGGGGGCATTTACTGTAGAGCTGGAGGCTGATGATGAGTCATATACATTTATGGCCAGTTATTCCCAAGGTGGTTTCCCCCCAACCCTTTCCCTTTCTTTTCCTTCTATATCAAGTTTTAAAATTGTGTACTGTCTTGAGCAGTCCTTTTAACCACAGATTTCTAAGTTTCTCTGCAGAAAAACATAAGAGAAGAAAGGCCAATGCTCTCTGGTCTCTGTGAAGCACAGCAGCCTTCAGAATTGTGGGGATGTCACATAGTGTTGGATGGCAGAGCACCTAAACTTAACTTTCATGTTACAATTAATTTAGAATGGCAAGTTGATTGATATAGGAAGGTCTAATGTGCACTATAAACCCAGCCCTCCAAACACCAGATCTACTTTGCATTTGATTTCTCTGGCTCCTTTTTCCCTTGGACTAAGCAGCTTGATAAAATTTTCTGAAGACTTGGTACACAGTTGCTGTACATATGCCAACAAAAGCCATGTCCCACCAGCTTTTTGTACAGGATACAAAGTATAATCAAATAGAATAGGAGGCCTTATATTATGCAAAATGGCCAGAAATTGATTCCTGTCTGGTTACATCCACTTTGCACTAGACAAGGAGATACCAAACTAATTGTATATAAGCCTCAACGGTTATAAAACTCAAGCAGGAATGGGAAAATAGGATTTACCCTCTTCAGTATTAACAGGTGTCTTAAACCGTCATTAGCTACATATTAGAAAATCTGAACCAGATTCAGAAACTAAAACCACACTGCCAGTTGTCATATCCCTCATGCTGCTTGGATGTCACCTAGTACATGTCTGAGCAAAGAGACACTGAGAAATGATCACTAAAAACTGCAGAGACATCAAAGTGTGTTTCCACTGAATCAGCTGGATTAAGTGCATGTATAGCTCCTCTTATTTAGAAATAAGGTGTAATGTAAGTTAAGCTTCTTTGGAAGAAACAAAACAAATAGTTTTATTTCTAAATGCTCATAACCACGTGCTTTAACTCATGTGCTGCGGTTGCACATATTAAGGAATTCAGGATATTTTCCTGCTTTCCCATTACATTCCTGTCCATAGGGGATTCAGGAGCTCTGTAGACTTGTTAAGATGAGACTTATTAGTAAAAGATCATTTAATTCATAAGACAACATTTTCAGTGTCCTCAGTTAACTGAGGCAGCTGCAACTTCCTGCTTATCACAATGAGAGGTTTGTTCTCACTGTCCAGACATAAAAGAGTATTTTCATCAAAAAGTGCTTAGAATAAAAATTATATATCATAGGCTGAAAAAAAATCTGAAAATTTACCAAAAAATTTCATCTGCAGAGAAAATACAGCATAAAACCAAATCTCCCCCAAAAAATGTGTTTGAGTGCTAAAACCACCGATAAACCTACCGGTTGGAGAAGCAACTCTTCTTGTTCTATTAGATCTTTTCTCCTACCTGATAGTACACAAGCCATCACTTCCTACAGACATGGTCTAATTCCAAATGTACAGACTGCTCTTGTTGACAGTATTTAGCTTTGAATAACCAGGAATTCATCTAAGCCTGGGGGCCAGGTATCCACCATGCAGTTCACTGAGGGGTGTCAATGTCAGAATTACTTTAATTTGCATTACACATTTAAATATTTATAAAAACTCTGCTCAGCAGTTGGGGTGATGTCCAGTGAGCCACATTTCTGTTTTCCCAGGCACTGGAGGAAATTAAATCCTTAAGCCATCCAGCTCCTCCCACAACTAGCTTGTCCTCTAACACTTTTCAGGAAATCTAAACTTTTCTTTCCCTTGTGTTCTTTACAAGTAATCTGGATGTTTTAATCCAGTGGAAATGAAAGGTTTTTCTCATGAAAAATTTAAATGTTTCATTGAGGGAAAAAAAAATAAAATATGAAAATTCACTTTAGATAGAAAAGACATCTTTGTGTAATTCAAAGTGGAAAAACCATAAACATACCTCCTGATCCCTCACACACAGCCTTATGGTAATAACCTTTGTCTGTTTCCTGAAAATGAGAGCATGGCCCAAGCTTAACTGGCAGGTGACCCTGACAAAGTGCTCAGTAGCCTGTTCTGATCTCATAGCTGACTTCTTTAAGCAGACAGTTGCACTGGAGACCTCCTGAGGTACCAGGAAGCCTGAATTACCCTATAATCTTACAAGCATTAGGATTTTCAGAGGTCATTTGGCACCATTTACATTCACCTGAAGATCAGCAAGTCAGGGGTTCCTATCCTCCCTCATACTTCAAATGATTCCATAACCAAATAAAACATGTTAACATGCTAATGGCTTCTCAACCTTCTTGTGAGATTTCACATTATACCCACCAAGTCTGCACTAAGTTCAAGAACACTTAACAGCTGGACACAGCTAAGGACACCTGGCATAGTGACCTGGAAGTCATAGTTATTCCAAATTCATCCATAGAGGGAAGATGCTACAGGCATGGAGCTTCTACATAAGGGACACAAGCTCCAAGCAGCCACACTGCTTACACTGGCATTTCAGCTTTATGATTAGAACAAACCAAACATTTGAAGAATTTGATTTTAAACCTACTGGTGGTAGAATCTCAGGAACTGCATCTTATATAGGGAAGCTCACTGGGACCCTGGCAGGCTGAATCAGGGAAGTTATTAACAGTTTTAGCTCTATGAAGTTCCAGATGAGAGTAAAATTTGGTTACAGATTCCTTCAGCGAGTGAAAAAAAATGTTCCAGATGAGTCCTGCAGTCTTTGATTAGTGCTGTGCATACACTGAAAGCTGTATAGTGGGCTTAGTCTCAGCTGGGTGAGATGGCATGCAGTTGGGAAAGCAGACCACATATCCAGTGCTCAGGAGATAGCTCAAAGGAAGCTGCTAGCTTAGATAGCTGGATAGCTGATATCCTGCTCCTAGGATGCTGGATAGCTCAAAGAGTGGCTGTCCCCAAACCCACCTCCCATGGATCACTATGCCACATCCTACTTGGCCAATCCTGTAAAAAAGCTCTGCCAGCTGTCACAGGGCAGGGAAAAAAAATCAACACATCAACAGTGGCAGTTTTGCAACAGAGAACTCCCCTACACAGGAGGTTCCTGAGGTTTACAGAGGATTCAAATATGAAAGAATAAGCTGTTATTTTGTATTTTAACCACTTTGACACATCAAGTTAGTTTAACTGAATTCCCTGATATATTGTCAGGAAGCAATGGGCAGGAACCCGACCATTTTTCAGGAGCTCCACCAGACCCTGGGCAGTACTGCAGAGGGTCAGAGTCTTCACAAAACTCTTGCTGACACAAAGCTTTACTCTACCAGGATTTCATAGCCCTGAACTTGTTACTGTTTAATTCCCTGCACTGGAATCCTCTGTGGCAACTACTAAATATCTTTAACAATGTGGTTAATACCATTACTCACTGAGTAATGAATAGTCTGATCCATGCCTCTGTTGTTACCTCCCAGTCTTTGTGGTATTGCTTTTAGGAGCTATGTACTGTGCTAACCAGAGAACAAGGCGGCAGCATCTCCCTTCCTTTCTTCATGGTGAGATGGTTTACTTGTCCCATCTTATATTTAAAGAAGGGCCCTGGAAATTCACACATCTGCATTCTGGTGGCTGTGCCACCTGAAAACGGTAATACAGCACTAGGCAATGGCATCCATCCACCCAATATTAGGTGGGACATTCAGGCTTAGAGAGGACAATACTTCTTTCTCTCTTAGGCTTGCACAGACGAGTCAGCCTCATCACTGACTACAGAAAGAGTGTTTCCCTAGCACTTTCTCTGAAATTACACCACCCTGTGGTTGTTTGACTTCAGGAACTTTGATCTTGTGCCCCACTCTGAACTTGCTTTGACCTCTGCCCTGTTAGTCCAAATTAAGTAGGAGAAGAGTAAACACAGAAAGGAGAGGCCTGGTGTCAGCAAGGGATAAAGAAGTCTGACAGATAAAACCAGCAGCAAGTTAGCTTCTCTTTCTTTAATCATGTTTAGTACTACAACTCTATGGAAACTCTGAAGATGACCCTTCAAGCCATTGGAGAAAGGGCTCTCATGGAAAAACCTGCAGAAAATGAGGTAACATATAAAAACTAGCATAATATATGTCAAAGATAGCAATGAGGAAAGCACAGAAGTGTAACAGTGGGGAGAAGGAATCAGCAGGTGGCCAGGGTTTCCCACCATTCAAAATATGAGATTTGCCAAAAACTACATAGGCTTCAGGCCGCTTCTTTAAACAAGATATTTTAGTTCATACATATCTGTTCTTTAAACATTTGTGACTGAGGCAGCAACTATGTCCAGCCTGCAGGTTAGAACTCACTTTGTTTTTAAGCAAAGTTCACATGCTGCTTTTAATCACTAGTAGTGAAAATAGATGAGGCTTCTTCAATGGAAGAAGGATACCGTGCAGAAGATGCTGCAACAGGAGACATGGGAATTTAAACCTTGTCAGTGGAGAAAGAAACTAATGCCCCTCGGTTGGTATTAATGGGGAAAGAAGTTAACTTCCCTTCCTGTATCCCAGTGAGAAAGTGTTCTGGTAAGAACTTGAGAAATATACCTAGCCTTCTTAGGAGGGCTAAAGCACCTAAAGTAGAATACAGAAACTGGCAGAACAGAAAGAGCATCTCAAAGGGAAGGAAGTGATGAAGGTAAAAGTGATAGTGGTTTTGGTAGTGCTGGCAGACTAAGGACAAGAGTCATAAAGATGTTACTTTGCATAAGAAGCCATCAATGCATGGCTAGTATCAATTGCAAAGAAAAAATGTGGAAGAGACAAACAGGCCAAAGGACTTGCAGCAGCTGGAACACATGGAATCGAGGCCATGTATATTTTTCAAAATCTTTATGTATCTCTAAATTCCTGAGATTCTTTCTTCTGCATTATCATCTTAACTCTACCCTTCCTGAACTCATTTGCCAGAGTGCCTTGGGTTTTAACTCCTATCGGCTAATGCTGTGCAGCTGGACATAATTTCATTGGTTCCATAATCAGCCTGAGATGAACCCTTCCTTGCCAGGTAAGAACACCAAAACCTCTTCAAATCCTCAAGAACCCTTCTCAATTGTCATTTATCTTATTGCCATACCTTGTACATAAAATTTCCCATTGTGAATCATCCCTTTGAACTTCATTGAGTTCTTTGGAAAGGGGCTTGTCTCTTTACTCGACATCATCAATTATCCTTCCCAGTTACACTGTGGTGATGCTTACCACATCCTCAGTGATGCTGAACCCCTCATTATCTCAAGAACTTGCACAATAAAGAGAGATTATGATAACAGACTCAGGGTAAGGATCTGTGAAACCATTTTTAGTTTTCTCTTCAAAATCTGTAGTTTGTATAAAAAACAATATATTGCTATCAACAGAGTGTTATGACAATAATCTGTATGCAACTAACAATTTAACTTGAAAAAGCAGAATAAAAGGTCCAGTCATCTGAAGTTTTCTCCACAGAAGTGGCTTGTATGGATCCTCAAATCCACAATTGAAAAATTATTAACAAGTCTCTAGAGTCATAGCAGCAGCTTTAAAATTATGAGATAAAGCGCTGTAAGATTTGGTTGTTTTCAGTTGCCTCTGCTGTCAACTCAATTGTGTCATACCCTGTCCTGTCCTCCTCCCTCTACAGCCATCAGGGCAAGGAGTTTACTTAAAAAAAGAGGGGAGAAGGGCAGGGCTGGGAAGAGTAGCTTAGCCTCTACTTTTAGTAGAAGAGCAGAAATGCTTAGTCTAGACGTCTACCAACATCACAACATCCCCTTATATTTTAACATGATAAAATTTATTCTTCCTGAGTATCATTAAGTTAAATTTGCCATGGTGAAACAGTCACTCTGATGGCTTAGAAACTCATCAGGATTCACTAGTGAGGCAAGCAAAGCAGCTCCGAGCAGATGCTGCTTTGTACCAAATTCTGGAAGGAACTGACCAGGCTCCGCTGGAAACCCACAGCCTGTGTAATCCTGTCTAATAAGCCTCTACTGCCATCATCAGGTGCAACCCTTGCCTGGTAGTGCAACACACTGAAAGATCGCTCCCAACCTGAACAATGCATGTGCAAAACAGCAGGGCAGAAAGATATACTGAGTCACAGGAAGATGACACACCACCACCTACTCAGCTCCACCCCCACAGGAAACCCACAAACCCTCTCTTTCCTTGAGCTCATTCTTGGGGGTGTAGTGTTCTGAAGCCAATGTATCTTCAAAACCAATCAGAAATCAAAAGAAGGTTCCATTCAGGTACAAAAAGAAAATACTTGAATTAAAAATATACTTAAAATTGAAGAGAGCTAACAAATCAAGAAACCCATGAGGGATTTTTGATGCTCAACAACTATTTCTCCACATACTTTCCCCTCCATTTTTTTTTTTTTTTTTAAATACTGGGTCACACCATAAGAAAAAAGACATCTGGGCAAATTATTAATGGTTTTGGGGACAGGGGACACGAACTGACAATAATTAACGGCATCTTCCTTAACTAGCTCTCTACCTAGTACATTTTATTTTTTCCATTTTCTCTCCCCAACTTATTTTCATAATTCCTTCGTGGCTTTGCATTATCCATTTGCTGAAACCTGAGTCAACTGAATTGTGATGTTTATCCAGCTATTTAACTTTCACTTGAACAAGCAGGTCCTTATCTAATACAGGTAGTAATAAGGAGGAATAATTTATAAATATAGTCTCTGAAGATGCAATAGCCAGTATTAAGAATTTTCCAAAATCATTCCTGTTCTTGTGATAGGAAAAGCCCATTTCAATGCACAATTCACCTCAGACCTCTCAGAGTGCACAGGATTTGGGAAAGTCCAGGCAGTGCAGCACCACGAAGTTCAGGCCCCAGAAGCCATGTAACTTAGTAGGAATATGTCCTGAACTAATTATCCCTGTGTCTGATCAGTTAGAGATCTTTACTGCACAGGCACTGAAAAAGCACTCCTAGGCTAGGTTCATGGGTGCTTCCCTACCTGTCTACTGCAAGCTCCAGGGAACCAAATGGGGCTGGAGGAGCATCTGAGTACAAGTCCTCATTCCCACTCTTTTCCCACCTCTGAGGTGGCCCTGTAAGCAGGGAATTCTTACCAATGGTTGTTATTGCAGAGATGGAGAAGAAGAAAGACCCACTGTAGTCCCACCTGCCCAGGCTAGTGGTGTTTCCCTGGAGGGTTATGCCACTCTTGTACGCTTGGATGACACCCTGCAAAGAGACAATAACATGAGATCCCACAGACCCCTTTAAGGCAAGTTCATGTGACTGGCATTTCCACCTCTGGCTGGTAAAACCCCAAACTACAACCACTTCTGATTCTGCTGTTTCCTTTTTAGTAGAGGATACCTTGTACCTTAGAGACCAAAGGGCTGCAAGGTCAGAAAAGCCAAAAGCCAGCATATTGCTTCTAAGAAAAGGGCATCTACAGCAATAAAAGAAAGTTGCACATGCACATGGTAGATTATATAGATAAATGTGGAAGAAATTGGAGGGCAAGATCTAACTAGAGAAGGCTAGACAGACAATAATTAAGACTGCCTTATGACATATTCATTAGGAAAATGAAATGTTTCCAGATGGGATGTTCCAATGGCCAAAGTTCCAGAGCAGCAAGTATACATGCACTTGTAAATAAGAGATCCCTTGCAGGGGACCCCCCTGGTTTGGGGAGGAATGTATCTGGTGTGTTATAGGAGACCGAGACTACTCAGGTTGGCCAATATATCCCCGCACTGGGACTACAAATGTGAATTAACACATCCGATTAACATGATGCCCAATGCTGTTCAATTGTCCTTGGAAAGACTTAGAAGTCTCTAGCCAAAGTGTGTAACAGTGCCCACATCTAACTATACTTTCCCATGCCAACAAAATTAATGACCAAACACTATTCAGCACGGACACTAAACATTTCACACTTCACTTGACAGTTGATTATCTTTGAATGCAAAGTGTAACCAAGAATACATAAAATTCATCATCTCTGAAAAGATACATCTCATCAGATTAGTATCTGATGCAGATACTAAATAATATTGTCCCTATCCTAATATTAAAGACTACTGATAAAACCTTTCACTGCAGATAATAGAAGAAATCACACTCAGATTTTATCAGTTTTTTGTTTTGTCAAAAAAGTTGCAGTTTATACATCCACCAAACAAACTGGCACGTTGAGCCTGCAAAGCAAAGAAACTTTGTCCCGTTTTACTGATGTAATGTGCTCTACATACTTTATATAATATTATAGAAGGCTGTGAATTAAAAAACTGTTTCCAGGATCCCAAGCAGCAGCTTAACTACAAGGATCATTATTCTTTTCTCTAGAGCCACTAATTCTCACACTAAGACCAAGGAACAGCTCAACAATCAACACATTTTCCTAAGCAATAAACACTGCTTGATAGTGCATTCTCAGAAATAGCTTGATTTATTCATAACTGAAAGCAACTTAAACACCTCAGAGTCACATAATAATCTATTAATTCTAAATTATGAGACAGAGCAGAAAGCCTGTGCTCTGAGAAGGGCAACACATGTTGTATTGCATTTTGCTTCCTTCTGTGAATTGTTGCTGTAATGTGAGGCAACTCAAAAAAAAAATTTGTATATAGTTTTAGTGACATAAAAGAACCAAGCCCTTCTTCCCTTCATCATGCAACTACCACTGGAAAAAAAAAAAAAAAAAAAAAAAAAAAAAGAGAGAGAAAAAGGTTGCCTCAAGAAGCCACCAGAAGGACTTGTTTTGAACAGTTGTGTGTAATTCCCCCACTCACAGTTTTTCTTCTAGGTCTGGTGTCTTGCATAGAGGTTTGTCAGGTTACATGGGGTGCAGGCTGACAACACTTGACCTTTGGTTTAAGAGGTATAAGAAAGTGTAAGAAACTCTGCAGACAGTGGCCTAGACAGGAATGACGTGTACATGAACATAAAATAACTTCCCAAAGTCAGTCAAATGGCAAGAGAGACACTGGAAAATTACACAGATGACCTATTTTTTCCCCCTTCAGAAACAAACAGTTACATTTGAAAAAAAAACCTTGATGCTTTCCTCAAAATTTCCTTCTGTAAACTGTGATCTCTGCAGTCTTAGTAGCTTCTTAGTTAGTCTTGAACACATATATACCTGCTGGAACAGCAACAGTCCAGTTCTTAGATAAATGTATGATAAGCGGGATGAGAGATACCTGAAAAACTCAAACATGCAGCATGTTGTCCATTCTCCTGCCTGGTGTCCTGCTGATACAGGCTCAGCAGTTGTATCAGATGGCAATATCACCATCAAGTTTTTAAAACCAGAAACACTTAAGAACCAGAGAGGATTGCAAGAACCTGCAGCACAATTGGCCCAAATAAATGGAAAAACCTTCATGCAGAAAAGGGAAACAAAGAGCCTGCAAAAGACATCATGTGAGAAGCAAGCAGCAGTAACCAAGACATTAAACGTTTAATTTCACATCTTTGCACCACTTCTGTTCTGCCTGGTTTAGAAACAAGAGGCTGAGCAGTTGTGAGCACTCATGCCAGCTTTGCAGTGACAACAACTCAGCATCTCAGGGTCACTGTTAACTTTCCCCAAGTAGTGATGCTACTGTCAGGAAGCACAGATGTGTCTTGAGGATCTGCCAACAGGCCATAGCACTTGTCCTCAACGGCACAGTGACCTGTACTGCTGTCAGAAATACCACACAATCATTATCCTATAGCAAAGAGCAATCCCTAAGCTTGCAGCATGCTAGCTGTTTTCTGTTTCTGGTACTGAGGCACTTGGTATGTTTGCTGAGGTCTCCAAGTCCCTTCATCAATAAGTCTCTAAGCATTTCTTTGTTAAATCTTTTTATCAAACACCCAGATAACATTATTAACCGTTAGGCCCACCCACATGTTGAAGCCAGCCCAATGGGGACCATTGAATATTCATGCAAATCAAAGCCACTTGAATAAAGGAACACTCCCAGAAAAAAATATCAAGTTCATTATTGTTAGGAAGAAAGGGCTACTGATGTCAGCCTTAAAAGGGAAGAAGCACAGTAGTTGGCTTTTGCTTTTGTTTTCTTAAAGTAAAAAATGTTTTATTATACTATCTAGAATCAACCTTTGACATAGCAACAATGATGACAGAAAACTAAAGATTGACTCTCCTGAGAGTGGTAGAACTAATGGAGCTTGCCTTCCTGCAGATGTGCCCATGGGGGCGGATTCATGACAGAGAAATCCATAGAGGGCTATTAATGCACAGAAATTACTTCTGGCACAGGAAGTCATTGGATTGCAAACTCCTGAAGACTGACTGAGGATTCAGAGAGCTATGAGTGAATACTCTCCTTAATTTACTATATTCCTTTAGTCTTTTGCTTTTGGCTATTGTTATTTTTCATAGAAAAATTAAAATAATAATTTTAGAGAGAACACAGGAAAAAACCCAGCTGATGAACACTAGCAGACCAGCTGAATTGTCCCTGCTTTTTCCATTGAAGAGATGTTGATATGTCTCTGCTACTGATTTTCAAATAAATTCAAAGTATATTTTAGCCTGTAGGTTTAAGAGGTACTAAAAAGAGAGTCACATGTTGCATCCTAAGTGCTTCATTTCCTTAGCAAGCCTTTTTGAGAACCAGAAACTTTTATTTATGATTACTTTGAGATGAAATCCTAGGGGTTTTTCTTTTTCTCTTAATTAGTCTGGTGATTTGTACAGTGTCAGCCTCAAAACCTAATGCATTAAAAAGCACTAGTAGAAGCAGCAACTTAAATCCAGTATTCAAAAGCAGTCATCTGCCTGATCTAAGACCCCAGTCAATACCATCAACTGCTCAAACCCAAAAAATACTGAACTTGCAGGGCTTGGGCTTGATATTTTTGGAACTTTAAAGGTCATGTGCAATTCAAAAAGCAGAAAGGAAACAGGTGGTTAAAATAATTGTAAACAAACAGAACGCAATGGTTCTTTGGCTTCTACTGACAGACAAGCTGTAGAACATAAAAACATTGTTTCACTTCTCTGCACTTCATTCCCCTTCTCTGAAGTGATAATTTACAGTTCACAGTGACTACTGTTGTGTCACTGTGAACTGTAAATTCACAGTGACTGTATTGTGTCACTAAGTGTCATCTTTAGCTGACAATAATTTTAAACTACAGATAAAATTTTGTGGGAATTACTGTAGCTCCTATAGGATTTAAAAATTGAGATTTTAATTTCTTAAACCTTCACAGGTCAATGAAACTTCATTTGCAGGTTGCCACATTTTCTCATCAACTATGCTGTTCTGGTTTCTGACCACACAAGTAGGCTTTACATAGTGCTACTTAATATTGCCATGGCTGGTAATTAGAACACCAGCATGATGTCCACTCCAATAGGTCTATTTGAAATGTAGATGCCTGTCCTGTTACCTTTGTGACAAAAACATGCCTCAGAATAGTCAAATTGGGCTTCCAGCTCCACCTTTCTCAAGTATAAGCTCTGAAGTTTCAGTTAGGAAAGTCATAAGCTAATGCTTGCAAATGCAAACTCTATGTTAGATTACATCCCAGTACAAAAGCCTGCCTTGTGCATATTTCTGCAAGGAATTTCCTCCTTGAATTCAAGCTAACTGGTAACCCTGTGAGGGAACTGTGGATTTCTGTTGACTCCCTCATCACACTATTTTTGATGGCAACACTCCTTTCTTTCCTTGTCATTTACCATCAGTTGCTGGTCCTTTATGTAGCAACATACAAACACAATGGTATCACAGTTTCCTTTTTGAGTCAAAAAAAAAGACTAAAAAAATTAAATCACTCCTACGGTTTGAATTTTAACCCTTCACAGCTTTGGGGCTGCAGTTCCACAGATGACTGATAATAAGTCAATCACCCATACTGGAGTTCTACACAGCTTTGCAGCAATAAACCCAAAGTAGTTATTACAGTCGTACCAGAAAAATTAAACCATACACTTTGAATTACACTCAAAAGTTCTGTTCATATTGTCTAGCTAAAAAGCAACTCCAAAACAAATACCAAACTATCAAAACCCAGCCCCAACAATTACAGTTTGGTTCCAAATTAACATTTGAGTACTGCATCTTCTTCCCCACAAAACATAGGTTTATTCTTTTGTATTTGCTGCTGAACCACTCTATCCTTCAGCTATACCCATAAGTCTCATTTACCATGTTTGCTGTGTTATCAGCTCTGCGCAACTCCCAGCTATCTCAGCTTACACCCTTCCTCCCTACCATGATTGTCATCACATGAGGGCCCCTCCACCACCAGTCTTCTGATCACCAAGTACTGCTAAAGGAAGGACCATTATTATTTAATCTGAATTCCTTGACACCAACTAAAAATTCCATCTCTCACCTCTGCACTGAGTCACGACAACATGTGACTAGGATACAGTTTTCAAAAGCATTTAAAATCAACAGCAAAGAAAGAATGAATGTGTATATGTAAACTGATGCACTATATTCTTTGCAATCTCTTTCTTCAGAACACTATGCTTCTCTTTCCTCACATAATCTTTACAGCAAAAAATAAGCTTTATATAAATTAGACTGATTTTAATCTGCCTGCCCTCCCCAAAATGAGCAAGTTAAGCAAAAATGACAAAAGCAAAGCCCCAAAAGATTATGACCCTACCAAATATATCCATGAGCATTCATGTTTTTTGGTTTTTTTTCTGGAGAAAACCATCAAAGAAAGAGTCATAAAAATGACTTTTTTATAAGCTGCAGTTCCTGTCACTGCTGTTGTCCTCTGTTTCTGAACTCTGGCATTCTGCCAAGAGGTCATAGTAATCTTGACCTTTAAAGGTAATCACCTTACCTTTAAAGGCAAAAGCAGTATTTACTAAGTGTACTTGAAAGCAGTTCTCCAGGAAAGCAAAAATGGACTGGTGTAAGAATCTTTATTCCAAAATTTAGCTGAATTTTACATGTTCATATACAAAAATCAACTTTTCCAGGGCAAACATGTCCTCCTGAAAAAGTTTTGCCTCATTTCAGACACTTTTCCACACCTCTGCAACATATAAAAGAGGAAAAAAAGGTGTTTAAAAATGCACCAAGCTACCATTTAGATTAATGGAAAACAACTCACAAACTTTGCGCACTGGAAATTCTGTGCAATGTTGGCATATAACCATTCATTTATGCCTCACAGAATAACAGCTGTAAATCAGAAGAAAATTATTAACATTAACCTTGGTCTCAGATTGCAAGAACAAAGGTCAATTTCCCAATAATTGACAAATAGATTATTAATCACACCTTTCCCAGCCATGAGCTCTGATCTTGTCTTTGTCTGGAGAGAAAACACACATGAATTCTGCCTTAAAGAAATGGAACAAAATACAAAAAAATTAAAAATCCAGTTGGATTCTTTTGAATTCATAGTGTTGGGGTTTTTCTAACTTTATACCACTTGAATAACCTGAGAGTTGATCAAGTAACTGCTCCCTCATCTCCCCAGCAATGTTTGCTAGTGTAATTGGCAGTAGTTCCTCAAAAACCAAAGGAACCCTGAGAGCAAAAGCACTTTTACTTTGCAGCTGAGTCTGCAGTACAGTTTCAAGAATTCATCTAGACTTACCAATAGGAAAGGAGCATGTAGTCTGGCACAGTAATGCTGCAACCAACGCTACCGTAAGTCACTAGTACTTTTTCTGAAAATTAAGCTTCTATATCAAAGAAGAATCTGTGGCATGATTCATGAGATAAAGGGTTGCTGAAGGCCAGTTACTTCCCAAACCCCAATAAGAACAGTTACTCAACAGCTGGGCTGCCACAGAAATAGGCAGAGCCTGTTGAAAAAAGTTCAAAGAAGCTGCCTGTATAATTTAGAGAACACAGAAAGGTTGCATTGTATTATCCTTGTAAAACTGAGATTTCTTTCCCTAGTTGTTTTCCTTTAAATAGCATTAAAAAAGATAAACTATGAAGAACAAGTACATATAAGAATAACTCACATCTTCAAACAACTGATAAGAATTAGCATTTCTCTTTTTAGAAGGCATCCCTACTCTTTAGCTATTCACAACTGCTAGTTGTGAGTCTCAAACCTTCTGGTAGGACAGGTTATTGAGACACTCACCACTCAATGCCAGCTGGCTACACTCCTTTGTTACTTCCCACCAAGCCTGACTAGCTGTAACTGGAAATTTGATAATACCAAAAGTATCTCTTTAGGCACAGGTATGATATAATAGGCCGCTATGTTTTTTCCCTTGCCTTTCTCTTTTTGAACAAAGGTACTAGACACTACCAGAAGACCTAGGGCTGAGTCAACTAACCAGGAAGAGGTCATCAGTATGTCTTCGTGTCACCTTTCAAGAAGCCTAATATAGTGCCAGCCTTCTAGAATAATGATTTTACCTTCAACAACTTCTGTCAAACATAAGGTAGAAGATGGTATTATTAGCACAGAATGCACATACTTGGTAAGGCCCCCACAGCTCTTTTAATACACAGGTCTGGAAAATGATGAACTGGCTGCAACTTAAGCAAAGTAGTAGTACATTTTGATAAGCATGAAGCTGAAAGGAACAATTACACGGGATCAACCCTATTACATCTGAGACAAGTTAATTTGACCAAATTGGGTTCTATATAGATATTACAGCTCCACAATACCAGGAGCCATTGCTGTTCCTTAAAAACCCTCACCACTGGCAGGATATCTCTGATGCTCACCTCTTCCTGTTGCATCATCTGAGTGGAAGATTATTTTAGTAAACTGTGTTTGCAGGGTTTTATTTCCTGACAGCTGCCACAATTCTCTGCTGGTTCAATGTCAGTACAAGCCAAGGTATTGATGAGGATCTTCCAGTCACGTGGGATCTCATTGCTCTTGTAAACATCTCCTCAAACTCTATGTACATCTAGCTGTTGACTCTGGAGATAACAGTATCTAGATCCACCTGCAGCCATTTAGTTTATAACCTGCCCTTTAGCATTAGTTCTTTTTTACTATACCTTGAATTTTTTTAGGCCAAAAAAAAAAAAAATAGCTCAGCTTTCATTTTCTCATTTATGAAAGCAACTGCATTTAAACAGCATTATATAGCTACAATAGAAAACCAATAGAACAACACAGTAAATACAGGAAACATCTGTACTACGTATATAACACAAAATGTTTCTATGAAACAAAAAAGGAAAGATAGCATGAAACAGATGTCACTGTAATACGGTAACACACAAAAAGTGCTGTTCCAAGCTTGGCCCTACAGCAAATCATCTGATTAAAGAGACACTGGCAAGAGACACAACAGCTGAGTGCCTGTAACCACTGAAAATTATTCAGGAAAAGAAATGAGTTTGGAGATCAGCTGGACCAGAGCTACATACACATTCACACTAGGCAGTAAAACTGAGGCACTTTTGCACTAGAAATTATTCACAACCAAAGGTGCTCCAAACTCCTAAAGGTCAGAAAGGGCTTCAGCCCCAAGAAATATGCCAATACAGAAAGTGTCCTTTTTGTGTGCACCCTCACTTTCTGGACACCTCAGAATCTAGAACCAACATAATTTTTGCCTTGACATAGATTTTTCTCCCCAGCTGAGTCCAGCTGCTTTTCTTCATTGTATTGAAAGTACATCACCTGCAATCTGTCTTATCATTGCATCTGCTGCCATGTTCTGCAAGTCTTGTCATTGGGAACTTCCTTTGATGTGATCTCAACACCCAGTAATTCTAGCATGTAAAGACCACCACATAATGATAATAATAGGCCAGATATTTCCCTCTTTGCATGTTCCCTAGTGGCTCAATGGCCTGCTCTCAGTCTTGTTCCCGACCAGCATGTGTGTTCATTCAGACTGTATACAATGGCAGAACAATATCCTGGGGTTAGATGGGTCAACAAAGTCAAGCTTGTGTTCCTTAAGTAAACACCACTGGGTGCACTGTAGAGAGACTTGTGGCCACAGTGCCTCCATTGTGCCCTATGTGAGTGTATAGACACATGACCACACATTGTTTATTTGCTTACATGTAAAGCATTTGCACGTGCTACTTTCAGCTACTCAGGAAATGTGGAACTGCTCCTGCAGAGGAAAAGCTGGCCAATCCCTCTAGGCAGGAGAGCCACAACAAAATCCAGCTACAGGAAGCAGGGGCCCACCACCACAGATGTGACATGCTTTCTAACATGCTCTTCTCCACTGCTGTTTTTGTTGCTGGTCTGCTATTTTCACCTTCTTTTGTTCTTTCCTTTGTTAACTAGAAGACTGCTTCTTCCTTGGAAAGGACCTGAGTCACAGAAAATACTGAATGGTAATTCACTGGTCTAGCTACTCCAGCATGGTTTTTTTGCTTTGCTTCCCTCCTGCCCATCCTCACTCCATGCTCTCCTGCTAGCTCCTCAAAGCTGGAGCTCTGTTGCCCTTCCATCTGCACTGTTGGAACAGTGGATTTCCACACTCCATTGGTAACTAGGAACTAAGAGATAAACAGGTTGTAAAATTACATTTGTACATTGCTCAGCAAACTAGGATTTTATTTCATATTGGCCCCTATACACTTAAAATAAACACAGTTTAGGATTATCTGGAATTAAAGAGCTATAAGAAAACAATGAGGAATTGCGAGTAATGTCAAGGCAATTAAGATTCACATGCTGCTTTACGTTTTCACAAACACTCTTTGTATGTCTTAATAAGCAAATAATCAGTTGTGTATCTAGAATACACGTTTCTGATCTGAAGAGAGCCGGCAATGACATTGCCTGATAACCTATGTGCAATGTACTGCATTAACAATTTACTGCACAGAAAAACTTCTCTTTTTGAGCACACCTAGAGAATGCCAGTGATTGTTGCATAGGGAATTAGAAAAGAGTATAGGAAAGCATCAGTTCTGTGGATTTTTAAAGATTAATTTCTCAATGTTAAAGTTATTTTGAATAACACACAAAGCCATTCAAACTCAGAGTATGGTTTCTCAGAGCATGAAGGCATAAACAGACACTACATAAAATGAAACAAAGCTTATTTGTAACTTCCCATCAAGGGCTTGCTCAGTCACAATTAAGTACTCACACTGCATATTCTAACAGCCTCTGGTCTAAAGGGATTTGAGTAGATGTTCTATTCCCCTATTCCAGGGGTATCAAGAATGAGTGGAGGTCATGCTGCAGTAAAATAAATTGACAGAATGACATTTCTACCTATTTAGTTGTAATTCTATTCTCTCCACTACTAGTACCTCATTACCATCATTCACCAAGCCCTTGCAACCCTTGGGCAAATGTCATACAGCTCACTACATAATGCTCACTACACAATGGGCCAGTGCTAAATGAAGCTTAGCTAAGATTCAGCTTTATGAAATGCCAGACTGGTCTTCTCTGCTATATTTCTCACTTCTGTTTAAATTCCACCACCACTAGCACAACACACAACATAAATAATAAAAGTGGGTACTATAGTAGCTTACAAAGGTCCAGATTTGATCACTGTATGCATATGATCACTGTACTACTGACTGCCAACAGAGAATAAATCATCTAGAAAGCCAAAGGATGAGAGCAAGACATAGGGCATCAGCATAATTTTGTCTGCCAGAGCCTTGCTGAAATACCCAACACAATTACCCTATTTGATGGCTTCTGTATTTTCATCTCTGCTGGAGAGGGGAAGAAAAACAACAACAACAACGTATATATCCAAGCTTCTTTTAGATTCCTTGAACTGTGGTGACCAGCTGCTATGGTTTCAGTCACCATCATACACTGCTTTTACAAACAAACACCCACCGAACAAATCAACCCCAAGTTCTCGTTGTGTTTAGCAACATCTACTTGAAGCAGACACACAAAAGCAAGGAGTACATACTCCAGCACCTACTGAAATCAAAGGGTTTGGGTAAATCCTCAAGACACTTTAATATTATAGGTTTTTCTCTTTCAGGCAAAAGCTGGGCAAAGAGACAAGCCATTTATGTCACTTTGCTCGTATCTGTATCATAAAAATGCAACCATCTGTACCTTAGTAAGACTGCATTTGTTGTTGCTTTACATTTTGCAATGATCCTGCAAATATCTTCAGCAGCATTTTCAAGGATAACTTAAGAGACCTAAGGGCTTCCTATTTCCCTTTAAATAACAAGTAGAAGATGGAAGAAGTTTGACACTAGTACAAACATCAACTAAATTTACCACAACAAGGTCATCCCATTAGAATTTACCACGTGCAAGACGTCACAGACTATAACTCGTGCTTCGTAAATGCAAGACCAAACCTAAACCATCTGTAATTAACCGTAGGTAATTGTCACGTAAGGGGACGCTCCGCCACGCCTGCCTTCGGTCAGGACCGCGGCTCTTCCAAATCCGCGAACGCCGCAGCTCGTGGGACGGCAGCGGAGAACGATAGCATGTCTCTATCAGTAGAGAGCACAGGCGGCCGCAGCTCGGAGTGCGGCGCTGAGGGCCCGCACTCCCGGAAAGCTCCCACGCCGTGGGCGGCTTCTTAGAAACAGATGATGCGTGCGCATACACTTACACAGGGAAAAAGTTTAGAGATTTTTGTTGGTTTTTTTTTAAAGTTACTCTCGGACTGGAGGCGCGTTTGGTGCCGGTGCCACTGCCGCCCCGCTCTCCTTCCCCGGGCAGGAGGCAGCACCTACCCCGCAGAACCTGCCCCGCAGAACCAGCACGTGCTCAGCTCCACTCGGTCGCCGCGCCTGGGCTCACCTCGATGAGCCGCTGCAGGGCGGGCCCCTGCAGACAGGTGTGGTTGGTCAGCAGCTCCCAGTGCTCCCGGAGGAGGTGCTGGGCCGCCTGCACCTCGGCCGGCCGCTCCAGCGCCTGCAGCACGGCGGCGCCCAGTCCCAGGTAGCCTACGTATGCCGCCAGCAGCACCGGCACTCCCCAGCGCCGCCGCTGCCGCGCCGCCACCATAGGTCCCGCTACCACCGCGGCCGCCCCCGGCGCTGAAGAAGCGGCTCGGCCTAGAGCGGGAGCGCGATCCCCCGCGGGAGGAGAGCACCGCCGGCCCGGCAGTGCGCCCAGCCTTTAGCACCTCCCCCTGCCTGTCCCTTCCCACCCTCCACGGCGAGGAGGGGAGCCTAGAGCCCAGCTGTGCCGGGGAATGAAGGTGATCGTGCCGCTCGTCCTACGACAGCCCGCCCCGCCACCCATCATCCTTCTCTTGCGCCGCTCCGCTTCTCACCTGTCTATCTCAAAACTCGAGGCTTCCCAGGACTCCCTGCTCGGCGCCGCTTGTTCTTGAGCAGGAGCCAGCTCCCAGTCACGTTTGCTCTCCCGAAGGATGATACCTAATCTCTCTCCAGATGGCAAAGATTGATTACTTCGAGAGCAGTACGCTAGCATCCTGCATAAATCTGCATTCCTCTTTCACTCAGATGCTATGCTAATTTAAAAGGCAGCAATCAGGTGTTTGTGATAACAATTCTTTGATAGAAAGAAGTGAAAAGGTAGCAGGTTTGTCAGTCCTTTTATAATTTGTGGTTTTCCTGTGAAAGATAGGACGACTTTCTTCATATACATAGATTCTGAGACCTATTTGATTAATTACAGTCTTGTATAAGACTGCATCCAATGTTCCTTTCTGTTCTATCACTGGTAGATAAAACAATCAAATCATTTTGGGCATATAAGAACTTTGTAATTTGCCAATTTTGTTACGTAATATGAGAAAAAGGGGAATAAACCCAGTAAGTTTCTGCACAGGATAACTTTATACACTGTCAGAGGCTAATGTCTTCTCATGCTGCCCTGTGATTATTTTTGCCAGGGAAGTGTATGTACTGTTACAAGCAAGGCAGCCTCCAAACATATATTGCCCCCCTGAAAATGTTCTGGTAACATGCTAATTCATGGTTATCTGAGATGTGCTTTTAACTGACTAGCATAAACACATGATTCCACTGGCAAGATGCAATAATTAACGTGCAAAAGCTAGACCAATTCCAGTGTAACAAAATCAGCCAAAGCAGTCTTAGAAAAAAAAAATGCTGCTTATTGGTCAGTCTTAATTCTGCCTTTTCAAGGTATTCATTACTCAGTGATATTTAAAGATGAAAATGGAATTGCATATACATATAAAAGAAAACCTTCTATAAAAATATATATAAGAAAAAATTGCAAGGGTACTAAAAGGTATATATTTACTCATCACATTTAAGATCAGGAAATAGACACATCTGAGCTGCGTTTTGACATTTTAGCTGCATTTAAACCCAGAGAGTTAATACAAAGCACACTGAGCATAACTATGTTGAAACATTATTGATTAACCATATAGAATTTAATGTTTATACTAAAAATATATAAAAATAATTACAGGTGAGATTCACGGTTTTTAACTACAACACATGCTGTGGAAACACAAGATCAGTCATGCTTACTAGAAGGAATTTGGGAAGAAAGAGATCAAGATTCACAACAAATCTTCACACAGTCATATAATATTTAAATGGGTGTTTTCTTGAGTATTATCAGAAAAGTCACTCGTCTGTCAGTCTTTTATTTACATCTCCACAGAGAAAGGCTCAAATCTTTGCCAATGATACTTTGATGTTGTCTGGAAGGACAGCATGTGTATCTGAGGATGAAGAAGGGCTTATTGAGTAGGCTAAAAGTAAGTGTAAGCCTGGAAGGACATTTGCTTCTTGTCCTGCCCTGAACTTCAGGTGGTAGCTGCTCAGGACGAAGTACTACTTTTCAACATCACAGATGAACACTGCCTGGGCCATTGCTTATGCAACAGCCTGCAGAGCCACATTCAGAGGCTGCAAAAGTGCTGTTTTCCATGCTTGGAGCTGAGCATGTGTGTTCATTCTGGGGAGAAATATACCACTGGTAAAATGGGTTATTAAACCAAAAGAATCCCTTTTGTGCCTTTCTCTGGCCTATAGCAAGTCCTTGTGATTGTGCAGTTCTTCAACATTACTTTTCTTAGCTGGTCAGTTGGTACTTGATGACTACACTTTTATTAGAGGAACATTACCAGAAAGCATTTGGTCCATCCATGCTCAAAACTTGGGCCAGTGCTCCCAGTAGACATCTCAAAGTAACTTTTATTATAGATGTGCATGACCTCTAGGAGCTTTTCAGAAACTTGAAAATTTGACAAAATAAGCAAGAAATTTCTATTGCACAAGAGAGGGCATCAGTATCCTTCTCATTTCTCTTCCAGCATGGCCATATGCTTGATTCAAAAGTAGCTTTCTGAGTCTTCTGTTAGGCAGCTGGAGAACTGCAGCAGATACTGTCAGCTTTAGTCAATATAGCAGTAGCAAAAAATCCAGGAGGTAGTGTTGGGGGTTAGGTGTCTTTTTTTTTAGTTCTGGCTTGTCTGTGGAATTTTTAGCCATTAGTTGTGGGGGACAACCTACCTGTGGGTACTTGGTGAGACCTTGAGAAAACACAAAGAGTTCAGCCAGGGCACAGCAAGGGAAGGGGGCAGGAAAAAAGGAGGGTGGGGACAGTTTGGTGGGTTTTCTTCAGCTTTGGAGAAGGACACTTGGGGCAGAGCTGTTGCAGTGGGGAGAAGGGAATTTCGCCATGACCCAGACGGAGCTGCTGCTTCTTCTCCTTCTTCCCTCTTTGTCGGTGGCCTCGCACCCCCTGTCCTGCCGAGACGTGTGGCAGTGCCAGCCACCGCCGCAGAGCTGCTGATACACCTCATCCACCAGCCCAGGATCTCAGCTCATCCCTGCTATTCCAGCTGACTGTTCCTCAGAGCCCTGCAGGAGCACCAGGACTGCCCGCCCGAGGGGGTTTGTGAAGCAAAGCCTCTCCTCCATCCCTTCTCGTCTCAGCCGAGAAAGCTGTCACGGGGTCCCTGGTTCTGTTTTCTTGTTAATGCTGTAGTTATTGTTGTTTGTTTGCCTTGTTATGATTACTAGTAAGGAATTATTATTCCTATCCCCAGATCTCTGCCTGAGAGCCCCTTGATTTCAGAATTATAATAATTTGGAGGGAGGGGGTCTATGTTTTCTCATTCCAAGGGAAGCTCCTGCCCTCCCCAGCAGACACCTGTCTTCTAAAACCGAGACAGGTAGTCTCACCATTTGCTGCTACTTTGCAAAATCAATATCAGATATAGGAACAATTTTCTGGACTGCAGTAAAAACAATCCAAACTTCCTGCAGTCAGATATCAAGTAAGGATAATTTTAAGAAGCACTTTTTCAGTAAGTGCTTTCTATCTCTGATAAACCCCTTTATAATTTTTTTATGGCACGCAGCACAGTGTAAAACACTGGATAGGATCACCTTTAGACTAGTGCATGTGCTATGGCTGACAGTGGCTCACTAAAATACAGAAGGTATGGAAAAACACAAGGTGTGGAAAAACACAAGGTGAAGAAAACGGTTTAGATATAGAAGTCAGCAGAACTTCAGTTTTGTCTTTTACATGAAGAAGCCAAAAGTGTCTCATAGTGTTAACTCAAGGCAGGGACAGAGTACAGTGATGGTGATGATGTTAACAAGTGCAAGTGCAAACATTGTGTCCAAAGAACAGAAAATACAGAAAGACAGTTTCCTGTGAGATTTGCAAAGCCAGATAGGAGAGAGCTGGCTGCTCTCAGTGAAAGTATACAGAGAAAGCCATTGCATACATTTATGGGAATAGCTGAGGGCATAGGGGAAGATCAGTGCAAAAACTGAGGATAAAAATCTGTGAGGTAGGTAGTGGTAAGACATGAGGGAAATCTTGGATAGGATAAGCCTTTGAACATTAATTTTTAAAATTAGTTGAATAAATCATAACCAGCATTCTTACATGCCTATGGATGCTAAATCTGACAGTGCCTGTACAGATTACAGGCCGCACAGCTTCTCAGGCT
>NC_031770.1:96908-106653 GCF_001522545.3 Parus major
TCCTTGTTTTCCTTGCAGGAGAAAGTCAGGGGGGTGGTGAGCCCCACTGACCAATGATGGTAATGTAGCAGTTTACTAACCAATAAGAGTTTCCTTTCTGTACTTTCCACGTATCTGTCTATAAAGCAGGCCTGCAAGCAATAAACTGAAGGATCCTCTTGTTCTGACTCCCTTAAGAGTCTGTGTCGTTCTTTTCCCGCCGTTCCCAATTAGAACGACACATGCCAGCATTTCAGATTTGACTAGCCACACTGCACTATGCATGAGTCAGCAACTGGCAAAGAAAATCTGCACCTTGTCAGATGTAAGAACAAATATCTGTTGTGACTCTTCAGAAGTAAAAATCTAGCTCAGAAAGTATGAAGGAAAAGAATTAGTGACCTACACAAGTCTCTACATGTTTTATGCATACGTCTCCAAAATGAAATGTCAAAGCAGCTGCTGAAAGTTTGACATTTGTTGTTCCTATAGTCTGTCATACATACGCTAGCTTGGGGATAATCTACATACCCAGCCATATTTCACTCGTCCTTTACATTCAAGTTCCATCCATAAATGAGTTCAAAGGGATTAGTTGATGGTTACTATGAGATATAAATATACTGAATAAGTGGATGTGTGTATATATAATTACAAGCATACCCATGGAACATGTTAGTGATGATTGAACATGGTACCCAAATGAACAGATAACTGTTTTATCAAGTTTCTGGAGTTTACTTTAATAGAGAGGATGACTACAGATCTGCATCTCAGTGACTAATCTCTTGTTAGGTATTTATATGTACTACAGTTTTTTAGCTCCTTTGGGCATGGCTGCTGCTGCTGCTTTTGATTTACAATAACGAGTAAATTCAATCTCCATGTTTCACACAGTGGGCCTGACTGACGATGAGATTTAATGCAAGAATCTATCATTGGCCTTATTTAGAGGTAAATGTAAAGCATCATTTCTGTATGGTGCAAAAAAGCTCTTCTATGAACTGGCCCAAAGCAAATTCCAGGCTCTAATGATATTTGTGATCTGTCTGAAAATAAGGATGTCTCTTTGCTTTTCGATTTAGTTTCAAGTGCTGCTTCAAAGTGGCTTGAAATGACCTGTGATATGGACCTGCTTTGAACTGGCAGTTTGCTTTGAGACAAATTGCAACAGTCCAGGCAGAGCTGGACAGACACATAATTTTCTCACAATTAAATGAGAAGGATTTTAGCCCAGAAAATAAAGAAATGGTGTCATTTTATATGAAAGCTGTTCATTTCAGACAATATCAACTGAATCTTAATTAGGTAGATGTCATTAAGCAAGTGTTCATAACTGATAATATATTCTTCTGTGGTTGTTTGTTTTCTGATTGGAAATTAAGAAAGTTTTCTGTACCTGACTTTTTCCACTTGAGATTCTTGGTGAAATGACTTCTTATTGAAGGTGGGAGGCAGTCGCTCTGGATTTTTTTGAAAATGAGTGACCATAAGAACTGAGAGTTTTCACATTAGAGAAAGGATAATAACTGATTACTTCAGGGGAATTGCCTGAGAATGAGAAGTGTAAAATGAATCCTGGGACAGTTGTGTAACCATGTATGCCCCTTCCTTGGGGTTTTAACAGGTTGATGCCTACACAGGGTCTGTAAATTTCCATGTATCTGAAACATTTCCTCTTTAGGAAACAGTCCTGTTGCCTTCAGTGAGGCAGAAGACCTGGTTCAGGAATGGCACGGTGACCCTCCCCAGGTCACTCAGTCCATTTGCACACAACACCAATGTGATGGATGGCAAACTGGTGTTTATTGGTGAAGAATTTGACACTTTATAATCTAGGTTTACAGTGTCACTCCCGTCTGCTTTCATCACAGCAAGGTGCTATTGGCTAATTATGGGGGTCATTACCATAAACTATAGAGGAGGGGGGTGACTCTATCTTTCCATTACATCCTGAAATCTTCTGACCACTGGGCCCTAGCTCCCCACACAGTCCACAACCTGTGGTTTAGTCCTTTATCCAGAGGGCTCACTTAGTGTGAGATGCAGATGGAAGATGCAGTTTCAGGATTGTTTTCTTTATACCTTGATCAGCTAGGGATATGGATTCTAGGCTGCTCAGGTTCATCTTCCAATTTGGTAGCGTCTTCTTCTGCCAAGCTTAAGTCAGACTTGTGCCACTTTAGCTGAAGGTATCTTTTCATCAAGTCAGCTCCCACACTGAGACCAGAGCCAGCCAGGCCAAGCTGAAAACACTCCATATTGCAGTTAGGCTCCTATACATGGGGATATAGTGCTTGTTGGGATTTGTGTCTGAAAAATCCAAGAAAATACTTATCTTGGCAGCTTTGGTCTGCTAAACATACATACTCATACATGCTCCCCACTCCTTGCAAAAGTGTATGTGGTAATGAGCTTGTGTGATCCATCAGCAGATGCACTTTTTTTCATGCCAACTCTCAGGTTGAGCTTAGCACAGTTAGCATGAAATCCCTGAAGCTGTGGCTATATAATAAAAATTACCATATCTAATATGAATCAGGGATGCTCAAAGTCAATGGTTTCTAGCCAACAATAAAGGAAAAAAATCTTGGAAATTAAATTTTGAATCCATATTAACCATATTTTACTCAAGAAGCACACAGAGGATCTTAGATGATTTAGAAAGGTACAATATAGTGATGCAGTGATTGCTTTTTGGAGGGTGATATTACCTCAGTACCTGGGATTCACAATCACTTGGGTAATATGGGAAATGTAGCTGTTTTAATTAAGTGATTATGAGAATCTTAATCCCTGGTTTGATGTTTCCACAACATGGACAATCAGTGCAGCTGATAGACTCATGAAACTCCACGGTGCCAGATTCAGCATGGGATTTTTAATCTCCTTTTGGGACATAGTTAGGACCTCTAGGAGAGAAGAGCTACTACTTGTGAAGTAAGAAACCCTAGTGGTTTTAACAAATAAGCACATTAGACATAATCTGTTAGGATATGCATTTGTTCAAATAAGTGTGTGGAAAAATAGCCCCTCATGTGTCTCTACCATGATGTTCTCAATGCAGAGATCTAAAGACTGTGTAATGTCACTGGGTTTGTTTTCTTTCAGAGTTATTCTGTGGTTGTCAGTAACCTTCTCTCCATTTTAAGTACTGATTATTTAATATTTTATATGATTTGTTGTTGGGAATATTAGGCACTTGCTAAAGCAAATCAGTGTTGGGAGAGTGTGGCTCAAAGGCTTAATACTGGAAAAGGAATTTTATTTATATTCCATCTTTCACTCTTGATAATGTTTGTACCAGCCTGGACACAGCCACTGTTGAATGAGTGTTCAGTGGCATGTGTGAAATGAGTAGGCTGGCTGTCAAGAGAAAAATGCTCATATCTATTGAGAAACTACTCAGACTATTCAGCCGAGTCTTCACAGAAGTATGGTGAATGTCGTTTATTTTTATCTTTAGCACACCTTTTATAGGGTCTGACAGGGTCTGCAGGCTTAGCAAGACGCTATTGGCTAATGCATATTGTTTTACGTTTTTTCTCCTGTACACAAGGCTATTGTTTTTCTTTCATTCTTGCTGCTCCAGGAGAGTTTCAAGGACACTAGCCTTTAATATCGTCACTTATACCAAAGGCTGGTTTGTGCAGACAGGCTTTTAGTAAAATATCATGCTTTTACTATGTTAAAATATTCTCTACACATATCCTGTAATATGCTTATTGTTACTGGTCTGGCTGAGCTCACTCTTGTACCAGATCTATAATGGAATGGATATCTATGCTCCACGAACTTAATTTTATACTAGAGTTATGAATTTCAACAAAGCTCAATCCAGTTCATGTTCTTATTTACCTGCTACATAGTTCCCAAATCCAATGGTACTCAGGGTGATGAAGGTGAAGTAAAAGCCTTCTCAGTAGCTCCAGCCTTCTACATAACTGAAAACTAATGGTGGGAACACCAGGAAAAAGCAAGGTCCCAGTGGTCAGGAAGATGGCAACTGCCAGTGTTTGAACCACCTGAAAGAGAAGAGGAAGATGGCAGCTAAAGAGCATGGAGCAGTTGTCAAAATTGCTGTGTCTGTTTTACTTTTGAATCACAAACCCACCCCACATGGGAGTGACAGCAAAAAAAAAGAAGGATAAGACAATGCTTCCATGTACTGCAGGTTGAACTCACTGTTTACTCTGCACATAGATACTGAAAAATCGCTCAGACTATTCACCGAGTCTTCACAGAAGTATAGCGAATGTAGTTTATTTCTATCTTTAGCACACTTTTATAGGGTCCGACAGGGTTCCTGGGCTTAGCAAGCTACAATTGGTTAATGCATATTGTTTTACATTCTTTTCTCAATACACAAGGCTATTGTTTTTCTTTATTCTTGCTGCTCCAGGAGAGTTTCAAGGACGCTGCCTTTAATATTGTCACCTGGATTAAAGGCTGGTTTGTTCAGACAGGCTTTTAGTAAAATACCATGCCCTTGCTCTGTTAAAATATTCCCTATACATAGATATTGTACCTAACCATGGAAAAAAAAAAACAAAAAAAAACTTAAAATTAGGAATAAAAGGGGGATTTTTTAAAATCTTTTCACAATGAGTTTTCAAGAATGTTCCACTCATATTTTCAGACTTACTAGGACAGCCATTGGAATGAAATACTCATTTTACAATTTCAATTCAAGTAGAGATGCTCTTGTAGTAACTAGCTTGTCTTTGGGGAAAATCACCATGTACTGCATAACTCATGAAAAAAAAGATTGGCAAGAGCAAATTAAGGTTCTTTTCACTATGACTGCTTCCAAAGATTTATAAAGTGGCTTGCAAGAGCTCAGCCAAGAAGTATGTTTGGATTAAACCTAAGTGAAGACAGTTTGCCTGCTTTCATTTTTAACTTAGAAGTGTTCAGAGCTGAACTGGTTTGTGTTAGCACAGGGCAGATCTGTGCCTTTCAGGAAAAACATCTGCCTTCAGGGAGATACGTTACTGTATACGTGACTACAGTAGATAGGTATGCAGAATGGTCAACTGATGGGTCCTGAACGGATTTTAGGAGTTTAGGACTGATGATCAGGAGCTCATGGATTTCCAGGGAGCACATCCTAGTGATCTTTTGAGTAATGATGTGTGGGCTGATGCAAGCTCATTGCAATCATTTAAGAATGCCCTCATTGACAATCAAACCAGAATATGATTTTCTATTAATGAGTCTGTTGTGTCTGGATGAAAAGCCAAACCACTTTTGCTAAAGTGGAAGGTCCAGATAGCATGTTTTAATTTCTCTCTCTGAATTATCTCACATAAAACTTAATGCTCTGAGCTTGAGAAACTTGGCTTGAGATGACTGGGTGACTCTGACAAGTCACTTCTATATTATGCATCGTGTCTCTCTAGCTGTGTAATTATACTTGCCTCATTTGCAGAGCAGTTTGAGAATTACTGATTGCCATGGTTATAGTTATATATAATTCAGTTGTTCTCATCTACTTCATTCCAGTACTGTAATAGTGTTCAATTACATAATAAACTTTGCAAAAAATGTATACCAAAATGAACAATTCTACTTTTTAACCTGTCTTTTAAGAACTTTCTTGTATAAACCTGTAATGTTGGGAACAATAAGTCAGGAATAATGAAGAACTGATTGAAATTAGTTTCCCAGAGAATGACAAAATTCCGTTTATAAGGAGATAAACCAACATCCTTGAATAAACTTTTCAGAGCAAACAAGCAGATACAGCTCCAAAGCTTTGTCTGATCATAGGAGTTCTGTCAGAAATGAGTGTCAGCTTAGGAGTGAAAAGGGGAAAAAATAGATCACATCCCTAAGCTGCTATCAGAAATCCCAGGAAAGATGCAGTTATACTAATATGAAAATCCTTCTTGTGGTAGAGCTGCATGAGTTTGGGGAGCAGTCAGAGGTTATGTAGCTAAAGAATTTCATGCGTATATAAACCAAGTCTGTATTTAACAGTACCTTTATAGCTTTACCATTGTAAATAAAGAATGTAGTGACTCAAGAGATTTTACAAATGTAAAACAAAAAACTCGTGCCAGAACTCTGAAATGTTTCAACATATCTCACATATATAATCTCCCTTTTCCCTAACTGAAGGGGTCAGTTCATTGAACCTTCTGTCAGAAACATGCACTAACCTTATAATAAATGCACTTCATGTATTTTCCATTATCAGTGCTTTTCTTATTAAAAAATGTCAGGACTAGTTCAATGGTTCACCAATAAACTGTAAGTAAAGAGTATTCGCATTTTAAGGAAAAAAAAGGAAGTGTTAAGTCGCTGACACAATCAGGAAAGCTAATTCCAGCCAGATCATTAGGCCAATAAAAATAAGTTGCCTTTGCACAGTGTAGAGCTAGACTCTGGATAGATGCTGGCATAGGCTGGAGAATAAAAGCTTGATTTGGCAATGTATGTAGACACGCATATTCTGCCAAGGTCACCAGGTCTATCTATGGTTTTGCTGAGTAAGGTTTTAAAAAGGCAAATCTAGGGCCCCTCAAGCAAAAGCCTATAGCTTTAAAACTATTGTAGGTAAATTGATTGTATCATGTTTCTGATAGAGAGGGCCATGTAACTCCTGTGGTTCACACAAGGAAACCTAGTGGCAGCAGCTATCTGAGAGAAGAACTTTAGCTAGTTTTAAAACAGTGAAAACAAATGGTAAATTGACACTGTACCTGGGCACACCCTCACTTTCGCACCCCTCTTTCCAGGGTAAGCAGATGAGCACTGAGAGATTTCTCCAGCTGATTAAGGAAGACCAGGTTGAGGGGCTCTCCAAATAAGGCATAAAACACACAGGTCTGCCCTGTCACTGTGCTGGCAGACAGGTGACCATAACCTGGAAATAAAGAAGAAAACAGCTACATAAAAAGGCTCTATAGTCAAGCTGCAGGCATCGTGGGGTGTTTGTAAGCTTGGAAGCTCAACTACACTAAGCTTCAGGAACCTTTAGATCTATGATTTTCTGCAATTAAATCTGTCTGCAAATTGCCATTGCTTATGATGAAGCCTTTTGCTTTCACTATTACTAGCTGAAAACTAAACATGAAAAATATTAGTCTTCCAGGTATTATTGTAACTTTCTATAGGTCTCTGATTTTGTGGTTGAGTGTGTCTTAGTGCTTCAAAGCAACCTAAAGATGTGCTGTCCATGTACAAAATAATCTTGCATGTATCAAGTAGGCACTCAGCTTTTTTGGGAGTATAAAATACTGTATACAGAAAAATAACAGGCATAATTGGAAACCAATAGAAAATCACAACCCATGGTAGCTGATTGCCTTGCAGCTGTACTCTGTCCAGTAATTACACATTTCTGGGGACTTTACAGGACAGCTGGAAGAAACACTAGTTTTTAAGGATAGAGAGTACCTCAACTATAGTGGTGACAACAGTTCCTGCAAAAAAGAAGTTGCTAAAGTCCCAATTACTGGGATTTGTAGTGTTTCCTTCTTGGTTGACCCCTTTTTCCCATGCTTCCATGAGGACCTGAAACAGAAAAGGTCAAAGGAGCAAGGATGAGGAAGAATACCGGAAATAGAGATAAGTAAATACTGTTTTCCATCTTGAGCGAGCAAAGTGATAAACCGTGTAGATAACAGGATAGAGTTGGACTGAAAAGAACTTCTGCTGACATAGCAAAACTTGGAAACAAAGCTGTCCAGGAACTTGAACTCTTGCTACAGGAGAACAGATCATTGAAGTACCATAGGTTCACAAGGTAGATGAAATCTAAAGGGAAAAAGGTGGAGGATTCCCTAAAGTGATCAAACTGGGAAAAAAAAATTAAAGTTGTGCCATAAAAATAAAACAGTTGTATTGAGAAACCGCCCAGCTATTCACCAGTCTTCACAGAAGTAATTGTGAACGCTGTTTATTTCTATTATTAACACACCTTTTATAGGGTTCTACAGGGTTTGCGGGCAGAGCAAGCTACTATTGGCTAACACACACAGTTTACATTTTTTCTCCTACACACAAGAATATTGTTTTGCTTTACTCTCTCTTCTGCAGACAAGTTTCAAGGATTTTAGCCCTTAATATCATGACTTATTTCAAAGGCTGGTTTGTGCATACAGGCCTTTACTAATATATAAAATATACCAACAATTCCCCCTTTCTCTTTTTGCACAAACCAGGCTCTGGATAAGATAACATACAACTTAGACTGTCATCCCAATTAACATTATAAGTAGCATCCGTCCCCCTTCTAGCACAAGAGACCTCAACCATCTGGTGATGCCCCAGCTGGCGAACCAACTTCCAATGGGGTCACTATCTTCTTTCAGGGCATGTAACCCATCCTGTAGCTGTTGTAGTTGCTTATGGATGGAAGCTGAATGATCAGTAAGATTCAAGCAGCACATGCCTTCAAACTCTCCACAACCATGTCCTTGTGCTAAGAGCAAAAGGTCAATTGCAGCTTGATTTTATAATACTACATGATGTACACTACTCACATCAGCTGAAAGCTCACTTAACATTGTGGATATTAAGATCAATTCTTCCTTAGTAAAACAAGTGAGCCTTTTTAGAGTTGCTAGGCCTTAATTCATTCAGGCTTCGCTTTGACTGTTTGATGTTCTTCATTTTGCTAGCTATATTCAACAATTGATGTAAGCTTGGGTGGAACAAAGTTAAGTTTCCCAAGATAACAGGGTCTTTTGTGGATTAGCAGGAATCCCATTCCATGCCCTATCCCCACAGATTAGGAAGATGGAACTAGGTAATCGCCTTGGTAATTGTCCTGTGAGATTGCACCACTAATAAAGGCTTTACTTTCAATGGTAGTAATGAGATCAGCTATAGGGTTAACTGACTCAGCCCAGTGCTGCACTACTGTGTTGGAATGACTTTTTGTCGGGGGTTCAAACATTATCCATCCACCTGAGGTATTGGTGGAACTTAACAAATCTAATTCTTCTGAGGGTTGTAACATTGAGAACTTTGGTAATTTTTGCTTGCCAACAGGCTTCAAGTTCTCTTAATGTGAAGCCAACAGTGTGACTGCACTCTTGCAACATTGCCAATCAATTCAATCGAGTCTCATTACTAATTAGACCTTTAAATGCTGGAGGATCCCATTCAGGGACTCCTATGAGACAGGTGCGAAAAGGATCTCCAGGTGTGGCTAGCCTCAAACACACTGACCTTTTGCCAGTTCAATGTGCCAGTGACCCATATGTTCTGCTGCTTTTGGATATTAGTTAGCAGACAGCTGGTCAGGACTATAAACATCACAATTACCATAAACAGTTTGTTCCATGTAAATGACATCATATTTGCAAACTCACAGCTAAAACTTTAATGTTAAATGAACTTTCAAAGATGCTTACACTACCTCTTGAAGGGGGAATACTTATACGTTACACTAACATAACAATTACTACACAGGCTAAACTCTTTATCTTAAACTATTATCTAACTACCTTTAACACACATGCTCTGGTATATATGTAGTCTAAGCGTGAAAGCAATTTGCTGAAAGGGTAAACACACAACTACAATTTGCTTATATACAGTTAGATGGAGTCTCTAAACTTCTTAGATCTTCTACAGAATTTCTCTAACACGATTCAGTCCTGGAACGTTCACTGCTCCCGTGATGTCAGCTGGCAGCTGATTGGTGACTGAGGGCTTTGATGTTCAAGTTGTTCTTCAGATCCTTCTAAATCTTAAAACAAAGGATACCTGAAAAATTGGTAGAGACACAACATCATAATAACAACATAAA
>NC_031770.1:108485-137544 GCF_001522545.3 Parus major
TAGATAACACTAATTGGAAAGTTTTCCTAGAAGCTGTAAATCACACCATATTTTAACCTTGGGTTCTAAAACCAATTATTGCAAGGCAACTTCTGTTAAACACTTTTTCTCTCTCTCTTTTTTTTTTTTTTTAAACGTTCAAAAAATCACAATAACTTCTCTAGTAAAATCCCAAAAACGCAATTGCATAAACTCATCATTACTTAAAACACAAAATTAACTCTACAATGATATATAAAAACATTTTGAAAACCCAATAAATCATGACTTTTTAACAAACTGGGTATTATCCGGGTGCTTTTTCTTAGAGAGGGAGCGGGGGGGGGGGTGAACTGCCCACCCTGCTGCTGCTGCAGCTCTGCTCTTATCTTCCTTCACATTCTCTACATACTCTCGCAGAGAGGAAAAACGGAGAGAAAGAGAAAAAAAAAACCTCACAAAGTTAACTTTAACAAATGCAGTTTTTTCTCTTAATCTCTCTTGTTGTTCGCAGATAGAGGAAAAAAAGGGCACGATTTTACAAAAGCAGGCGATGTTACACAAAAAGTCTCTCACGGTCAGGTGCTAAGAGCGGCGATCATTGCAGCTTATCAGCGTGGCCTTGGAACTTTTCTTGCGCTGCTTCTACCCCCAGGGTGCCTTTGTTCTCTGCTCACACCTCAGTGCTCCCCCATGTCCCCCTGGTTCGGGTGGAAACCAATCTAAATTTGGCTTCTTTTCTTCTAGGGTAGTAAAGATGGAACTTAAATAAGATTGCAGTGTTAAAAGTGACTCCAAAAATGAAGCAAATAGTTCCATATGTATCACATCCTGCCATAACTGAACAGATTCTGTTCGTTGTTTCAGCATTCGCTGTGGAACTTTTTTCTCATTATTTTCTTCTCTTTGACTCTCCCTCCCTCTCTCCATGGGCAGCATAGATAGGAGAGCTTGCCCAGCAGTGGGAGATAAAGGCATCTGCCACTGTGATGCAGGTAGAATTACGGGGCTCACAGCCTCAGCATATCTCACTTTTCTGTTTTAAAGGTATTAATTACTATCTGCCAAGTTCGACCGAGAGACACAGTGTCCTTGCTCTTTTCTGTAATTGCCGTTTCCCATATCAGAGCCGATACGTCAGTCCGTTCTTGCACCACAAAAAGCAGTGTGGGCACTGCAAATGCCCATGACAATTAGCCCATATAATGAGCACATCCAGGTCTTTTTCCTGGGCTGCTCCACCTCATTTAACGAGGATGCACAGAAGCAGTTTATCTGCCGCCGCAAATTCCACATCCATGCTAACGGCCCACGGCAAGGGGGAAGGTTGCGACCCTTCTACTACGCCCTTGCCTCTCGGTCCCCCCCAGCAGCCTGAATTTCCACGTCCTATCACTCTGCGTCTCACCACGCTCAGGCTGCCTATCTGGTACCGATCCAAGGGAGCATCTATCTGGTCTCAGATCCGCTCCACCAACCTCGGTCCAAGGCTCCGTCCTACCATGCGTGGATCCACTGAAGCCCCCCTGCCCGCAGGGTGTCCCATTCGGAGTGCCAAATATTGAAAAACCGCCCAGCTATTCACCAGTCTTCACAGAAGTAATTGTGAACGCTGTTTATTTCTATTATTAACACACCTTTTATAGGGTTCTACAGGGTTTGCGGGCAGAGCAAACTACTATTGGCTAACACACACAGTTTACATTTTCTCTCCTACACACAAGAACATTGTTTTGCTTTACTCTCTCTTCTGCAGGCAAGTTTCAAGGATTTTAGCCCTTAATATCATGACTTATTTCAAAGGCTGGTTTGTGCATACAGGCCTTTACTAATATATAAAATATATCAACATAGTTGCCCTTCTGTCCTTTTGTAATTTGGTCATCTTATTCAAGTTTTTAATTTATGCATGTGCAAACATAGAATTGTGTTTGTGGGCAAGGGCATGGGGAACATGCTCATTTCTGTTTCCTCCATTTAAGTACTAGTAAGGATGAATTACTATTTTTTGCTATGACTTCCATATAATTTTTAGTGAATATTAGGCTTCTCCTAATCTGAAAGATTAATGAATAAAATATTCTCTGCTATTCCAGATAGCTCTTACCAGACCAAAACTACTGTGTGCCAAAAAATTACTGTTCCTACATCAAATAGGATGTGAACTGCCTTACTGAACATTGTGTTCCTTTGCTGTGCCCAAGAATTTCTCTGTGGGAGATTGGCTTTCCTCTGCTCAGTGGATGGGGTTTTAAGAATATCCTTGTTTGTCACATACAAAGGCTTAGTCACAGCCTCTGTAATTTTGCAAAATGCCTGAAGGAATTACTTGTTCATCTCTTCTAAAGGCTTTGTATGATGCAAAACATGAGCAGGAGTCAATAGCAACCCCAGCTTTAGCTGGTTCCAGGAGTATAAGATCCAAGAAGATACTCTTTCTTGATTCAAATGTTAACCACTCCCAGAAAGATTGCTTTTCTAGTGAATATAACTACTACAAGGTATCTGATTTTGGACAGGTTCTGCAATATTAGCTGATCTGTACTGGTGGACTGAGCATCCTAAGTATAATAGCTAATTTGATTCCTTCAGTAAAAATTCCTAAAGCATTGGTCAAATTTATCAGAGGGCTGCTGGACATCAACATGTGTGACCTCATGACCAAGGAGTCAGCAGAGCTTATTTTCAATATGACAAAGAACTTTGCATTATCCATTAAAAGCCTTTTCTTAGAATGAGAAGAATTTAACATGTCAGATTTCCTATAGTCACTTATTTCATTTGTTCCTTTGAAGAAACACACAGAAGCTACTGAGGTGTAAGTATTTTGAAATAATCAAAGGTTTAATTTATTCCTGTAAGGAACACTAGACAGTTCTATGCATTTCAATACACAAAAGTTCACAGGAATTACATTCACATCATGAATGCCAACACAGAAGAGTAAGGCAACTTTGAGTGTGGAAACTTTTAGGCAGAGTCCGACAAGGCCAGATTTCTTGGTATAACTGATGCTGTTAAGTACAACCCCATGAAAGAACCCCATGAATGAAATGGCATCCCAGTGCGCAACAAGCAGGTTCCTGTAGGACAGTTATAATGGCTTCTGGCTGCTTTCATCTACAGGTCAGGTAAGGGTTATGGCAGCTGCTGAATGGTTGGTGAACATTAGCTGTTGCCCTTGGGTGAGAAGTACTTCAGTACATAAAAGCAATGTGTTGTAATTTACAATAAGAATATGAAACCTACATTAAGCTATAGTAGGATGTGGAGAGAATAAAATATGCCTGCTGTTTCTGCTCCTGTCTCCCTGTCAATGCATATTGCAGCCACCTGGTCATAGACAAGAATTTGGTCCTTTTGGTCTGTATTTACATCATGTCCTTTGAAACTGAAAAAGTATGGACATAATCAAAACACGGACTCCTTACTCAATGCATCTGCTTCTCAGCTGTGCTGTCAGACTTGCAAAATTTCCTTATCAAAGTATGCCTACCAAAGATGCATTAGATAAAAGCTCCAGGCTGCCCATGTTAGGAGATGCAGCTCAGAGCCATCTCTCAGCTAGGCAGTTTTAGCTATGCAGAACCAATGCAGTTTATTGACATGGAATTACAAGAATTTGTTTCATGCACAATGGAGTCAAAAGCTAATGAATTATAAGTGGTAACTCATTATAAGTCATAATAGACATGCAAAAAATAATTCTCTCTGTTGAATCTCACAGGATTTAGGTTTAAAGAACGAGCATTAAGACGAGACATTAAGACAACATATTATATGTGTTAGCTGAATATACTGAGCCCAGAGGCTGTGTCTCACTGCAGTCTAACTACTGTTACTGTTTTCAGACTGGAACTTGTGGCATGATGAACAGGACTCCTTAACCACATAGTTAAACATGCAGAGACACAGCTGCTTCCCTGCATTAGAAATTTTATACGGGAAGACTAGTGTTCTCTTATATTAATAAGAGACAAATTTGTTGACAGGTCATATATGCAACATATGGGTCAGAGTGTACCTGCACTTATATATACCTTGAGAACTACCAAGTTTCAGTACTTTGAAGCTTGGTGAATTGATTTGGTGCCCTCAGCCTCAGTTTTATCTGAAACAGCTCACAGTTAGGTTTAGAATGAGAATCGGGGTTTTCACCTCTGCAGTTGGAGAGATAAGGGAAGGACAGGTAATATCACCAAGTCATGAAAGTGAAAAATATAGACATGTTTTTAGGCATGTAAATTCTTGAATGCTCTAGTCATTTTCTAGCCAATGTCCAGTGTTTCACAAGTAATATATCACAGTATTAGTAATCAGAACACTGGCTTTGTAGATGTAGAGGTTCAGGCACCTTTTCTACCCTTTCTGATCTGAACTTCACTGTTCACTTAAATCCATATATGAAGTCTGGGCTTTTTGTTGATCAAAATAATTTGCCTTCATGGAAGTCCTCTGACTTGGGCAGTACAAATTATTTTGAGTTTTTATCAGTTTTAATGACATAGTAGAAAGATTCAAACTGTTTAGACATCCAGCTTTGCAACTGGGTATGTTCTGAGCACAAAGAAACTCAAGGATTCAAAGTTCAAAGATTTCTGTCCAGTTCTTGCAGTACTATTATGAGAATATATCTATAATATTGGGAAAGGTCTAGTATTTTATCTCCAGCCAGTTTTGAGGAAAAGATTAAAATGTAATTGAAGTTGTCATTAACTGACAATCTGTATCAAACAAAAGCCTTTTATCTCTTCTTATAAGCAACAGATGTTTGTGATGGATTTGACTTCATCTTTTCTGGCCTGGAAGTGCAGGACCACTTTCAAAGGTAGCAGACAATTTCTAGTACAAAAGGGCAGAATTTGCCAGGTTTGAATGGGAGAACCTTGGAAGGGCAACCTACTTCTATAAGTTTGATTCTTGTTTTTTGTTCTGAAGCATAATTCCCATTAATAATTAATGAGGGAGATGAGAACCATGAAGTTGGAATTATTGCAGTGTAGCACAAGTGCATCACTAGATGCACTTATATTTTGGGAGTTCATGACTGTGGAAAGAAAGGAGTTCCATAGATCAAGATAAAGAAGTGTATGAATGGGCCTGAGTTATTTAAAGTTAGATATTAAATATCATAGACAGCTGATTGGTTTATATCATGCTCGTCAACTTGGCTCCAGTAGTATAATTTCTTCCAATGAAAATAATGCTTGAGCCAAAATAATTGGAACCCTTTCCTCTTACCTGTACAAACTGCTCCAGGGCTTGTCTGTCCAAGCACGTGTGATTCTGCAGGAACTTGAGCTTTTTCAGCTGGAACTGGTCCTGAAAATGTGTTTCTGCCAGCAGCTGGAACACCATAGCACACAGAAGGAGGTAAAAGAGGTACCCCAGTACCAGCAGTGGGGTCCAGCTGATCTGTCAGCTGTGCATGGGGAGGAGGGGCATGCTGCTGATCTGCCCTTGTCAGTCTCTGCTCAGTACTTCATAAATTACTGTTCCAAGATGTGACCTACCTAAAACACCCAGGAATCACATACCCATGTTCCCAGCGGAGAGTTTTTCAATAAAACATCAGGGTATCAGGGCATACAAAATGAGTCTAACAGAGAAATTTCATCCCTCCACATCTGTTCTCTATCCAAAATAAAGAGTGAACATTTATAGCTTAATAAGAACCATAGTGAATCATAGTGTTTTTCTTCTAGTAGCTTTTATCCAAAGATCTCAATCAAATGAATAAAGCTCTCTGAGGTTGGTATTGGTTTTCAGTCTGGGAAGCTGAATCAAAACTGTGGTTATATGACTTACTCCAGGTCATATTAATATAGAGCCACAGACAGACTCTTAAAGTCTTGACAAATAAGAGCCTTACTCTAAACACTAGACTTCTGTAAAATAAAATGCTCTAAACTCTCTAATTACAGCAAATTCCCCAGAGGAATGAAGAGTATGGAGCTGAATAAATGGAAAAGTCAATAGCTGCTGTCTGTACCATACAAACATTGCTGGAACCAGTAAAACCAGCATGATGAAGCTTATAAACATCCTGAATTCAATTTGGTCATAAACAGAAACTGTTTATTTTCTAGTCCTGATAAGATCAATCCCCTCACTGCCTGGCCTACTGCTCTTGAACCCTGTAGGACGACTCCACCCTTTAGTCTTTAGAGAATAAACCACTCATGCCTACTGCCTTCAGTCTCTGTATTGCCCTTTTAATCCAAATACTTAAGGGGGAAGAAGGTCTTAAGGTTAATCATTACCTAAAAAAGTATCAGAGTTTCACTCATGCGAGCCTTAATTATTATCGTGCACTGGAAACGAGCTAGGCTTGCATTTTTTCTGTAGGAAGAGCTTTATGGCAAGTGTCATCTGTGTCACACTGCTTCTGAAAGAAAAAAAACCCCACACATATACACACACACACACACACACACAAAGATGGCCAGGTGGCTAGGGCTGCAATTTTGTAATTATATTCCCTTATGGTTAAAATGTTCTGGATATAGATATCCCTACTTTGCTTAGCATTCGTATGGTTTTACACCTATCTTCAAGCAAGAGGTAGTGCTCACGGAAAATGTCTGAAAAAATGATTTCCTTCATATCTGTACCTGGGAAAGTCCCTGGACTTGCCATTTGTACTGTGCTCATAACCTGGGGCCAGCCATCATCCAGAGGAGGATGACTGACCGGCAGTGGAAGGCCACTTACCACTCTGAAAAGTGAAAACAATTGTGGGTAATTGCCAGGATACCATCCTGGATTTTGTCTGGCACTGCTCTGTCAGCGTGAGTAGGGGAACAAAAGGATTTCAATAGGGAAGTGCAATGTGCAAGGACTCAGCCTTGGTGGTCTGGTGTTTCTTTTCAGCTGAAAAAGCTGAACATTTGGGAGATGGAAGTTATAGTAGCACTGATATTACTGAGCACTGCAACAACATTATGAAGCAAACTAATCTGAATCAGCTGAGGCTGATGGAAGGCCTCTTGTTCTGTGCTAAGGATGACATTTACTTAGTATCTAACAAGAACATCACTCTTGTATCTGACTTCCATAACTAAAAGGTACAGGTTGTTATTCCATTCCCAGTGCAATGATATGGGTAGACAATCCTGGGGTATTGCACTAGCAGGGCTGTCTCTGGATGGAGATCCAGGTGTTCTTTGTGTTTTTGGTAGACCTATGACTACCAGGCTGAGAGAATGCTGGCCTACTGGTTTTCTGGAATGGATGAAAATCATGGAATTGTGTACAGCTGGACTGGGACATATTTTCTCAGTTGAAGTACATTTCACAATTAAGGGTATGAAACTGTAAGATATAAATTAACAAATACAGCATATAATCAGTTTTATGTCCCCTTTATGTTCTTTCAGTTCAGATCAACCAAGCATGCCAGCTGACAAATCTGGAAGTGTAAATTATGCCTTAAGAAAAAATGACCATTCAGACTTACTTTTGGGATATTAATTTTCTATGTTTTTTCAAATTGAGTTACTAACATCATCAAAGTGTGCTTATTTCTATACTACAGTTATTCCTACTGGTTTGGTTCTTTCCCCCTCTAGTGTCAGGCTGCAGTATAGGAACCAAAGAAAACCAGAATCTGTACATTAGCCCAGAAATTATGGCTTGTCACAGGAAAAAAAGAAACCCAAATATGTACATTTGGAAATAAACTGCAGATTGTGTGAGTTCTGAATCTGGAAAAGGGAGTTCAGCATACCACATTGGAAATTAAATTTGGCTTCCAGGTAAAAAGACATCATATACAATGTGCTTAAATAACAATACTAGCAAATTGCTTTTTATGACAGGATGACAAAGTACACTGCCTAGTCTTAACTTCTCTTGTTGTTTTTCTGATGCTCTTCTGATTAAAAAATAAACAAAATCTGAGTTCACAAACTTTAGGAATAAAAAAATGCCGAATGCAAGAACATTTTAAGAGTAGCTGAACATGGAAGTTGATTGTTCTTCTGAGGTCCTGCTTTTCCAGTGTTCTTGCCAATGTAGAACATAAGAGTGCACCTGCTCTCAAAGCTAGGGAATGACTTCTCACGAAACATATTTTGAATCCAGGACTGGACATGATCTCCTTGATTATTCATTTACTTTTCTTTCTTCCTATCTGTGGCTGACCCAATAGGATCCAGCTTTTCCCATAGAAAATCTGAGCTATTCTGGAAAGGACAGATACCAAAATGACATCCTGACTTACAATCAACATAATAATCACTTTTCATGTACTGCTTGGACAAATCAGGATTCAGTGTTCTCCAAACGCTATACCTATTGTTCTTACAGTCCCAACACATATAGAGGTGAAATTAAAGATAGGCCAAAAATAACTGACACGGTTTGCTCACTTTCATCACTGGTTTTCAAAAGCCAGAAAAAATGCTATTGTGATCAGACGTATAATTTACATCAACACAAATAAATTGTTTCTAAATTAAGTAATAAAATAAGTTGAAAGATTTCTTGACTGATCCTGTTATTCTCAAGCTTCTGATGGAGAATGATTTTTGGACTAGTTTTTCTGGTAGAAATTTCTCTATACAGAACTAGTTGACAAAATAGATGCAAATATTTGGGGGTTCATTCTTTTGCATGCTAAGCATTTCAGCCTGAACAGTTTGTACAATGAAATACTTAATTATTTGAATTTGTTTTGCTCCTTGAATAACTTTTAAACTTGGCACTGCAGAGAATAATTAAGGAAATTATTTTAGAACTATTAAATCTAAACAAGAGAACCATTGCATTTCTTCAGGCATGACACTGGCATCTGTCAAATTTCTACTTTTGATTTTTTTTCTCCCTCCAAATTTAAACCAATTATTTTGGCTTCCTGATTTATGTTCATGTAGGTGAAAACATGAGGCATTTTCAGATAAATATTATAAAGAATGCTAAGATTTCAACAGTATTTTTCTCAGAAAGAGTCCACAGGAAGAAAAAAAGTTTCCTTGAATTCTGTAATTATTGTATTGGAGGAAGACCTTGTTTCTGTTCTTTATCTGTATAAATGCATTTGAGTAAATCCACTGCTGGTCCACAACTACTAGTGTTTTTTCACTTCACTGTTTGTGTCAAATGAAACACTGCAACTGCCCCCTAAAATGAACAGAAGGTAACCTTTAGAAAATCTCAGGTGCTGTTCCTGAGCTTTTCCTCAAGGAAAAGAGAAAAGAAATCTTCAGTTTTATTGTGGTGGTGTCAAATCCAGGCATAGATGGTAACCACTATAAATATTCAGTTTACTTTGCATGTCTTATAGGTAGGGTTTCAAAGCAAATATTGGAGGAAGTGAAAATATTAAGAAAAAAATTTTAGAAAAAGTTTGTTTAACACTGATTAAAGCAACAATAAAAGATTCATATGAAATAACATAAAACCAGCAGTTTTATTTTTGTGGTTATTAAGAATGCACTTTGAAAAGATAAAGAAATTCTATATAGAGCTACTAAATATGCTATAAGTAACACGGCATTCCCAGATGTTAATCTTCTTGGCATCCATATTCACTAGCTGCATGTTTGCAGCAACATTTATAAGATCTTAACATTTTATTATGTTGAAGTGCTCTCAGTTTATATTACTGACATAAAATACTTGCATCCCATGATTGATTAAACCAGGTAAGGATATATTACATTATATACTTACACTGTTACACGTGTGAACCTCATTATTCCTCTCCAAAGCTCCTTTCTTAAAAAAATGCAGGAGTGACAGAGGGAGATCGAGTTAGGGAATATCCATCTTCCAAGAAAGAGAATCTCAAGATAAGGTTATGCCATTTTCTTCTTGGAGCTCTCTGGAAAGCTGTAGTGGCCAATAAGAAGTGAAATGCCCAAGCCAAAACCTGATTAACTCAAGGATTCCACTAATGCAGGTCCAGACCGTTTACAGAACCCTGGCAGATTAAACATAAATGAGAACAGACCCCTTGGCCCTTATTATAATCTGGGTCATATCCTGAACCTCCCAGAAGCAACAGTGGTGTAACACAACAGAGGATGTGTATATTTTTCTAAAATTAACTATATAGAAGATTGGAAATGTGCTGAAATAAAAGATGAGATGATCCACAATGCCTGGAATCAATTAATCTCAGAAATATCTGTATGGAATCTTGCACTCTAGAGCTACTTCCTCAAGAAATCACCACAAAAAGAAAAAAAAATTAAATATTTGGATTTATAATGGTTACAGATAATAAATAAATTGTATTTACCATATGAACATTGAACCAAACCCAACTAGATATCATGTGAATTGACTGGAGTGAGATGTGCATGAGGAATGCCATGCTTAGCAATGCTGTTTTATATGTGTCTTAGAGAGAATTCAAGACCAGGATAAATGTGGGCCTCTGATTGTTTCTTCAATGTAGTAAATGCTTGGGCTATTTCAAATTAATCTTGAAGTTACATGAAGAGAGTTTATTAAAAGAAGAAACTTTGGTTGTCTGTGGCCAACAAAAATTTCTTGAAGTAATAAGTGCTTTCACAAAGCCACATAGACTTAGAGAAGAGATCCAGAAGCCCTCCAGCACCCAAAAGAAGGCCATCAAAACCCAGAGCCAGGCTTTTGACAGTGTGTCTTGGGAGAGGAAAAGAGATAATGAGAAAAAGAAAAGTTCAGGCTGGACATAAGGGAGAACCTTATTGTCACAATGACAGTCAAACATGAGAATGAATTGCTTTGGAAGGCTATGCAGTCTGCATTCTTGGAGGTTTTCAAGAACACATTGAACAAAGCTTGGCTAGATCTTGTAGCTCATGCTCTTTTGAGGAAGAGGTGGGATTAAAGACCTGCTGAGATAATTTCTAATCTAAATTTTCCTGTGAACCTTAAACGCAATTTTTGAAGAGAGGAGCAGCTTTTATAAAAGAGAATGCTTTATTTCTTAAGACTCTTATTTAGTAAATGAGGAATCTTTTCTTTCATGTGATATTATGAAAATTTTCAGAAGATGCAAGAAAGACTTTCTGTTTATTTATATGGTGTTATATATTTATATTGTTTTCTATTATTTCTAATATTTCTATTATTATTGGATGCACTTTTGTCCCAGATCTTAAGTGCCTAGTATAATCTTAATCTTAGACCATTTTTCCAATCAGGTACTACTTTGTTGACGGTGGTTGAACTTCACACCAAATTTACAATAGCGTAAAAAAAGGCTAGGGAATTTTGAAATGAAGAGCAAGGAGTTATTTTCTCTCTGTGAGTGAGATATGATGTGGCAAACTGAGAACAGAACACTGAATCATCAAGTAGTAACAGCATCACTTAACTCTTACAAAGAATAGCACTGAGATCCTTCTTTTAACCAGTTACTTAAAGCTATTGGAAATGCTTCAATGTCAAAAGTATGGAGATGTTGGACCAGTGATTCCCTTTCAGCCATCTTCAAAGAAATTCACCACAATGGGTATTTCACTGGAAACATAAAAAGATAGCTGCTTGACCCATCAACATTTTGGAATCTGTGGCTCTTCTCCAGCTAGCAGTGTTGAATGGAAGCAGGAATGTGGCCCTGCTCTCCTCAACAAAGTTATATGAACAATAATACACAGCATATTTAACAGTATTTATATAACAGAGTAAAATAATGACAGGAGAAAAATAATGACAGACAGATAAAAATTCTGGAAAAAGGGCATTTTAATATAATCTCCAACAAAGCAGACATATGAAAGAGAGAAGGCCTGTGGATTTTTCCACTTCTGACCAAATCCTTGAACTCTTCTCAAAGCAAGAGTATACCTGACGTTTATCTCAGATTGAACATACTAAATTCTGCTAAAGCTTACCAGTTTATATGGTATCTGTGTTGACTTTTACAGAAAATTAAAATGCAAAAAAAGGTACAATTTTAGTATTTTTAAATTGATATTATATTAGTTGTTATTTTGACAAACATATCTTCTATAGGTTAGAACAGCAATTCACTGTGTACTTCTGTGCAATTATGAATCTGACAAAGAAGTATCAGCATGTAAATAACAAAATACACATTCTTGAGAATATGTGACTTCTGCCAATATATTGTTTTCTTTTATGTGAACAACCCATACGCTTCTATCACTAGCATGAAAAGTGACAGCTTCAATATGGTAGTATGTATATCTCAGAGAAATAGACTGTACTTTGCATTGTGTTTTTGATTTAATTTGATGTGTAAAACAAATTGTTTCATAACTGAATATTATGCAATAAAATAGTACTGAGTTAATAGTGAAATTACACTGTATATAAGACATAAATGCATTTAAATTTTCACATCTTATTGGTGTTTCAGAAGTATTGGCCTTGTTCTGTTTAAAGCCTATTAAATATATTTGTTTCTTCTGAACCTGTATATTCTGGGAGGGTGTACATTTTGCACAACATTTAATCCATTCATATAAAAAGTAAACAGTTGGGAAATTTTGAACTCTAGAATTACTTTCTAAAATACATTTGTTTTTATATTACAATGCAATCTCAATATTCTAATAATCTGATATGAAAATTGTTATTCCTTGAGGGGGAAAAAATCTCAAATGAAATTTTATGTAATTTTATAACCCAGATAACTACTGCCATTGAATGGATATCTCTTGATGTTCAATGGGTGTAATTAACAAAGCCTTATGTGAACCGATGCAAAAATCCCTATCAATAGTAATAGACTTTTCCCAGATTAAAGATGTATAAAAGCATTAATACACAATAATTTTAATAATTTTAATATTTAGAAATGTTCAATGAATTCTCATAAACAAATGTATTTGCCAAACTCCTGATTAACTGTTTCAGTTTTGATAATTTTAATGCAAGATGAAGATTCTGAGTGCAAATACTCAAATAGCTATTGTCAGAGAAATGCGTTTTGCTGTCAAAGACAATTTATATACCCTTACCAATTAAGCCTGTACATCTGAATTACTTACTTGTACCTGTTTCTAAACAGAAGAGGAATGGAAAGAATAAAGGTCTTTCACTGTTTCTAAAAGGAAATAGTGGACTGTGACAAGAATTTCATTTGTTCCCCAAGCCTGAAAGGTGATAAAGAAATACATTAGACTACACTCAGATTCCACTGTCAGTTTAAAAACAAACTTCAGAAACACAAAACAGAAGAAAGAAAAAAAATAATCCTTTAAGTCTTTTAAGTCACAAAAAATCATTCATCTGTTCTTCTGCATTTTCATTTCTCTACCCCCATACAGAACACAGCATCAGAAGCATGCTTGTCAAGCAGCCCTTATCTAGAAAGCTTTCCAGTGTAGTCATTACAATGCTCTAACAATCCCAGCAAGGCCCTGTGAATGTACCTGCTTTAATTCTGCTGTTTATAAAGCAAATGGTAATACCCTACAATCCCATAGGTAATCTTTACTGAAACCTCTCATTCCCACCCCTGAATTTCTGTCACTAAGGATATTGAGCATTCCCATGTTTTTTATTTGTGAAACTTATTTTCCACTCTGTTGGCTTCTGCACACATTTATTCTTTTTTTTTTCCTTCCCCCCTAATGTGTAGTAGGGCCCTCAGTTTGCTTCTAAGATATTAATATAACAGTTTGAGAGGGTCAGGATCAATAAAGGAAAGAGCAGTAAGGATGTTGACAGTTTTTAAGCCCAGCAGACTTCGGCTTGGCTGACCCTATGCTTCCTCATGTTGCTTCCTGCAGGGCACTGTGTGTTACAGTCATGCAGAGAGAGAATACATTTGCATGCAAATGTAGAAAGGATTGTTGAACATCTCAGCTGAAGAGAGTTTGGTAAGGAAGCAACAGAGCACTGAAATGGGACTCAGCATACTTAAATTCTGTGTGAGAGCGTCTGACTCATCTTAATGGCTCAGGGCAAATAATTTCTCTTTGGTTTATTTTTTATATGTTTGAAATTTCTTGAGGAAAAGTTAAGTGACTGATGACACATAGTGTTTTTTCCCCAAAGTTTGAAGTGAGACTACATTCCTCTTCTATTCTTCCTCTCTACCTAACTCTACTTTACATCTGAAAGTTTTTCTCTGTGGGGGCAGGAATGGGGACATCATAGCCCTGATCCCTGTCCCCTGAGGGAAAACCCTCTAGTTCTCCTCCTTCATCTTGATCAATTAGAATTTACAAACTTTGTAAATGGTTCCTGCTCAATGGTTCCTGCTATCAGTGGCTCCATCTCTTAAATCTGGAAGGTTTTCCCTTTTCTCAAAGGAAGAAAAGCCTTCTTTTATCTGCTAGGTTGACTCCAAATCCTTCTCAGAACTTGCTGATGAGCCATCTCTTGTCTATGACACATCAGGTCTCTCCACATTTGTTGAACTGACATAGCCTCTCTACTTTTTTATTCTCCTGCTTATGCTTAGCAATTTTTTGAGTCATCCAGCTCTGCACTAACAGGATGATCAAATGCTATGCCATTCCTTTTTCACCTACTCAGGGCAGCTCACCTTGTCTGACTGAACTTCAGAATAATTTTAGAAGTGTTGACTGTACTTTGTTCTGCAAGAATACCTTTTATGACTTGGGGTCTAAATAGTTATCAATGTTGATAATGTCTAGTCCCTTCTGAAACTGATGGATGATGCCAGGTGATAGCCACTGGCTGAAAACAATCGGGATGGAAAAGGCATTTGAGAGAGACATTCATGATATGGTGTGATTTAGGAGATGATCACAGGATAAGATGTGCCCTTCTAATTACATAGCATCACAGACTGAGTTAGATTTTGACCTTCTAAAGGCCAGAAATGTTTGTTGTAAGACATTTGTCTCTAATCTCCTGATGAGCTGCCTACAAATCCAGTTTAATTTAATGTGCAAAAGAAACCTGACAACAGCTTTTCTAAATAAAGACAAAAGGGATCCCAAAGCCTAAATGTGCTAGGTGTTTGCTTTGGATGAGTGTAGGGAGGCTGGTTTTTCAGCCAGTGTGTTTACCTGACAGTTTTCTAATAAGCAGTGTGATACCAAAGCCCCACTTTGTGACAGTGTGAACACCATCTGCCAGGTGCAGATAGCTTCTTGAAAAATGCTGCCATCAGCACTGAAGTGCTGATGGAAAGTTATTGCTTTGGTAACCACTAACACGCTCATATTCTAGCTAATTGGTTGCTGCCAGTAAATACTATTGTTCAGGGGAAAAAAAAAGCAGCATAAGTAATTTTTCATTATCATGATAAATTACTTTTAGACTACCTTGCAGTGACACTGTTTATTTATTGCTTTCTGCTTCCTTCAAATTTTACTTATCTACACTCTAGAGTGAGCTTTATTACCTTTTATGCTTGCTCTCAGTACTGGATTTGATGACAAATACTCATAGAAATTTTCATTGGACCTTGACATAGTGAAATACTGTTAAGGACATACTCTGCTGGGCACAGTGGGGCAGTCTGCCTCCTGAGGTAGGGGTACAGTGCAATCATTTGAGTAATCTTTACTTGGTTTCAACTGTTACAACTAAACTTGTACTGGATGAAAATCAGGACAGATAGTTTAAAGAAAATCTATGTAGAAAAATTAGGATCACCAAGAAACCACATTCAAATGCATTTGCTTAAGGGTAAAATAATATACTATGCAGGTTGCATACTCATGCATACCCCAGACATTCACTGATGGTGGCTTAGTAAAACAGAGAGCCTTTACAGTTTTCAATTGCAGCATTGGGCTACTTAAGAAACACATATGAAGAATCTCAAGTGCTTAGAACGGCTGAGAACATAATGTAATATAACTGAAGCCAGAATCTGTTCTCACTTGAGTCAGTAAAATGTGGACTAAAGCCGTTTCGGCATTAAAATGCTGTACTGGAGATCTTGGTTTGGCTTCCTATTTTTTGGCAGGATTTACCTTTCTTTTGCAGGATGTTCTGTCGTGCTTTAATGAAAGCTAGGATGTCAGCATCAGCCTGGCTGTCTCCAGTCAGAGGAACAGATGTACTTGAACTTGGTGGGATCCTGAAATAAGAAAGTATGCTTGTGGACTCAAGTGAGTAAGGAGGTTAATTTTTCTGTCTCCTCTTTTTTTCCATCATGAAGGACTTTATTCTTTAGATGCATTGTTAGATATAGCACTGTTTAGCAGAGAATTGATCTCAGGACTTCTTAATGGTTTTTTGTAGGTTCCTAAGATTAGCCACTACCTCTTCAGTGTGGGAAGGCTATTTGTAATCAGCTATAGACCTCTCAAGAAGGGTTAAAAATATTCTAGTGCTGAGTCAAAGACTTAATTCCAAGCAGAAAAGCTTAATGTAGTAAGTTTGCCAAGGAAATTATGGATGTGTCTATGCCATGTGTTTGCTTGCCTTAGGCTGAACATCTGAACAGATCAATAGTATTTTTGCCTACTGTGGGTGAATTAAGTTTTCATACATATACAGAAGAAAACAATCATGTGGCATTCAGAACATCTGACAGATGTAAATCCTTTGTGCTGTTGAGTCTCCAGTAACAGCTGAACTGTTGAATAATTGACTTATGACTTTTGACAGATCCTCTGGTGGTGTAAGATGATGTAATACAATGAAGCTGTTCTAATCAGCTGAGAAAGCTAAGAATTTCCTCCTGCATCTTTAACCTTATTTAAATATTAAGCACTAACTAGGAGATGAGAAATACAGCAACAAAAAATACAGAAGGACAAGTGGAACTGAAGGGAAAAGCTTTTTGTTTACATATCCTACCTCTGTAATTATAGTTATTTTCACAGTTCCTTACTGACTGTAGCAGTAGGTGTATTGTGTTACTGATATATACAGCAGTCTAATATCCTTGTCTTTGTGCTACTAATTAAGTTGCTGAATTAATGAAACAAAATGGAAGAACAAAGAAGAAATTACTCTGAACATAAAACTCACTTATTTTTATGTAATTTACAAGGTGATCACAGAACATCAGTAAGGGATTATTTTTGATTGATTTTCATTAATTTAGCAACAATATAAAAAATAAAAAGCCATAGTATATTGAGAAGGTACTCTCTAAATTTCATTTTAGCTCCTATTTTTCTTCTGCTTTTCCTAAATCCAAATGCAATTTAAAACATTAGGTTTTGGGGGATGAAATTTTCCACAATTTTTTTCTGCTCTAGAAATGGATTGTGTTGGAAAATTAAAGGGAAAAACCTTCCTGCTTTCCTCTTACTGATGTAGTAGGAAAAATAGTAACTTGACCATATTTTCCTAAGGGTGTTAATAGCCAGAACTGTTGAGCACAATAAGAATATAGTTTCTGAAAGCAGAGTGACTTGGCATAATGTTTCAGTGGGAGAAAAGAACATGGAAATAAACACACTAGGAAAAATAGAGAGGGTTAAAACCCTAGTCGTTTCTGTTAACCTGCTAAGCTAATTTTCACAAAGCAGTACCTCTTTTCAGAAAATATGTTCTATAACCTTTGCCAAGCCTGAAACTGTTGCCATTTTATCTTAATAGAATAATTTGTGGAGGGAGATAAAAAATATTTTAAATACAAAATCACAAGTATGAAAAAATCTCTGCCTAATTCTTGCATTCTACAATTTTGCAATATATACACACTCTAATTTTTCTTATTTTCAAAAGTTTTTATTTACTCTTTCAGACTCCCTTTCTCCGAGAAGGTTGGGAAGACAGTCATGAATATTCATAAGCCTATAGGGAAAAAAGCCTCAGGCCAAAAACAAAAGCCCCTTTGCAATACTGATGGTGCAGCAGATTGGTGTAAACTTATGTGTCAGCCTGCAGTTGGTTTGGAAGTTGGAGGAAAATCTAAATTTTTTAAAAAATTTTTTTTTATATTTCAAGGAAATTGTTTTTAAGTAGACTGATGGAGGATTGTGAAGGCATTATATTATTTTGTACTTTGCTTTTTCCTTCGAGTAGCCCAGGTATAGTTCTTACCTTATTTTTGAAGTTGGGTTACCAAAAGTGATTGAGTTGGTTTTCACAGCTGGATCTTCATAAGAGCTGTCTTTATTGAAGTCTGAAAAACTGGAATGGGAAATGAAGTAATGAAGGAAAATCAAGGAATTAAAGAAAATAATATAGCCCTTGTGTAGACAATATTAATACATTAATTAACTGCAAGAAAAATGTTTTTTAAGATTTTAAAAATCTATACAAAACATTTGTTTACTGAAAGAAGATTTTCAGTTTAATCCATATGATGATCATGTTTATATAGAGAAGGCAGCTATGAAAGAATGACAAATAACTTCATAAAAAATATACTTTTAGTATATTATATTTCCCTTCTAAGCCAGACTTGTAAAACACTTTGATATATCCAATGTACAGCTGGTAATGGTATATTTAGTACCTAAACTGACTATTACCCAAGTGCTCATTTTCCATTCTTTCTTTAGTCAGGCAAAATTATTACCAAAATCAGAGACTGGATAAAAACTCAGTGAGGACTTTGGGATGGGGTTTATTGATGATAGCCAAAGGTACTGCAAACAGCTGCTGTGCATTGCTGCCTCTGCAGATATCATTATCAAGGAAGCTCACTCTTAGGGAGGAAATTTTCCACCACTGGAATTCTCTGGGATTCTCTGCTTTTCCTGGCAGTTGCATATATTGCCAGATCTGGTGCCAATCTTTGAGTGGAAAAAGTAAATTACTCAGTGTAAGGATTTTTCCAATAGAAGGCAGGATTGGCAAGTTCTTGCTTTTCTAACTCTGCAGCAGTTTGTTCATTGTTGGCTGATGAATTGATATTTCTGGCAGAGAACTTGAAAAGGGAAAGAAATTTATTATTAAAATTTTACTATATTACACTGTGCCAGGTTCAGTTTTGCAGAAGATACTGTGCCCAGGAATATAAGTAATTTTGAGTTGAACAGCTCCAGGTTTGCTGAATGATTCTCTTTAACTCCTTGAGTCCCACACCATTTACACCAGCCTAATTCAACCAAAGCAATATCTTATTTAATATTAATAATATTCTGTACTTTAGTACACCTACATATTACAAGAACTAGAAAGGATGTGTGATGTTATTATCTACTATGTGGTTTAATAATATCTGGGAACCTCATATCATCATTCTGCTTCAGGTTTTCCGGAACATTTTTTCCACTGATTTGGCAGTTCTTAAAAACTAAGTGATTTAGTGTTTTAAATTCAGTTTTCTTAAAGGCCTCTGTCTGTGCCCTGAGATACTGAGTCATCCAAGTCACATAAGTGCAGTTTAATAAATCGCTACACATCAACTGAACCACAGCAACCATCCCTGACTCTATTCTTACCCTAAAACAAATGTAATGTGACTTACTGTGATTCTTTTTCATTGTTTTCTTTTCATTGGAATAAGTGTCTTTGCTTTCTTTTTGCTATGCACAAAATATATAATTTTACAAATACTGTGAGTCATCTGAAGTATTTTGTTTTTAAGTTGCAGTAGTTTAATGTATTTGATCTACTTCTTTTTTTCCATTGAAAAAAAAATATTATGCAAAATTGTTAAATTAAAATCAGTCTGACTCTAAATTGATTTAGAGTCAGACTGATTTAAGAAAACCCTATATATTACTGGTGTGGCACGGTTGGAACTCTAGGATGTCACTTTCAAGTACATTCCTGGACCAGAGGACAGTATGGGAAAACTTGCCTTAGGGTGCTCTGGGAGACTTTGGCACTCATGGAAAGCAATATTTAAAAACCCACTTAGACTGAGTGAGATGATACCTAGAATCAGGAAATTAACATTGCTGTGCTTAGAGATGGACTTTAACGTCCTATCCTGTGCCTGTGGGGTTGCAAGCAGACATTTTTACTGTGGGATGCAAAGTGTTCTGCAAATTAAGGAAATTTATAAGGAAACTTATAGCCATTTTTTAAAATGACTCAAAGTTCTGCTTCCACCTAAGAGGTTAACAATTAGTGTACTAATCTAATAAATGAGTCCCTCAGTTTCGCACAACTCAAATCTATCTTTTTTATATGCTAGAGATTTCTCTAATTCCTAGGCTAGAGGGATGGTCTGTATGGGAATAACTTGCATCCTTCATACTGAAGCTCTGATAACAGCATTGCAAGGTAAGTTTAACCATAAGGGGACAAAAGGGTGTAATTCTGCTGTGCTTGTATTTGTATGCTCAGATGCAACTTGTTCCTAGCCTGTTCTTAGAAGTCAGGACACTCCTTATTCATCTGAGTGTTAGATGCTGTTCTAGTAATGTAAAAAATTGAGAACTGTTCTAGTAATGCTCTAGATTTAATGGAAAGTCATTATGCCAGCATAGGGTGGGGGTAGTGGTACCCTCTCTGTTAGACCAGCATGAAAGACTGGACATCTCAGGATGCTCCAACAAAGCCAAACAAAACCATGCCTGACACACTTTAGTGTGATGAAGGTCTTCTTCAAGCAAGGGGTTGATCCAGAGATCTCTAGATGTACAATTCAACATTTACATAATGTGCAAACAGGCATTTCTGGATCACATTTTGGATTTGGGTGGACATACAAGGTATGTAAATCATGTCTCTTTATCTGTCATCTAAGCCTTAACCTCTAACATTATTCAGCTTGTTTTGACAGTGTTTAATTCCCATTTGCATTCTGAATCTATCTGTTTTTTCCTTGAGTTGAATTTAAGAAATCTCAAAGACTCTTTCCTGATAACTTCAGTAAAATTCCTACTTTTTAGAGAGATTAAAGATAGTCTGTGAACTTCATATGTCTTTTTGTTCTTATAACCTAGTACTTGAAGTTCCACCCAGTGGATAATTTTCATTTTTGGGGAAGCTGGGCCAGGAGAATCCTCTGTTAGTGGTGTATTTCCAAGTCAAGCATGGGTCTGTGGTCATAGAGATGTACAGACAGAGATGTAGGGTTGTGGCAGCATTTTCCTTGCTGCAGGAACCCAAGGACCAGAGATAACTAATCCATGGACTAATCAGGTCTATCAGGGTAGAACAGCTGCAGAGATAATGCATGTCATATGAGTGCTTAATTTGCCAGCTGAAAAAATAATGGAAAATCAGGTAGATTAAAATGGAAAGCGAAAATTTGAAGGTATGCAACCTCTGTAATATTAAGAAAACCTCAGCTGCAGTTGTCCAATTATCTGAGCTTTGGACATGAGGGGAATAGGTGTTCAGACAGGAAAGACTCAAGCGGCTTAAAAGCTAAGTATTTTAGTAGTTGGCTACAAAATTAAATTTGGCCTAACTTGCAAATTATCATGGATAAATTGTTCCAATTGTTACCAAAGAATGTGAAAACCTTTGAAATGTCACTAATTGATGATTTTATTACCAGATTATGTTTTCATCATTATATAACACTGCAGAAAATTTGCAGGAATAAAAAAATATTAGACGGAAAATGCTGTAAAATATGTAAACATTGACCTTGTTTCACACAACATTAATGTATGGAGTAATTGTTACAATCTAGGACAATAATTTTTAAAAAAATCTGATGCTCAAAATCATCAGACAACATGAAGGGTTATTTGAAAATGTCTCCAAGTGAATTTAAAATGCCAGGAAGATTTTGAATAAGAAACAGAACATCCAAGCAGTCTGAGGTTGAACATATCGTGGAGCTTGCTGGAATAGGAAAAATGAGATGCAGTAAAAGGAAATGAGTGAAGTTAAGAAAGATTTGACTGAGATAAAAAGGAATGCATTCCTTCTGAGAGGAGGGAAAAAATCCAATATTTTTATAATAATTGAGTAATTTTCTAATATTTATATGATTCAAAGGGAATACAAGAACTGTTCAACACTACTGAAACTAAATGTTCAGTGAGAGAAGCAATTTGAATAGACACGGATCTGATAAATTCCTTAAATGAAAGTCATTATGGGAGAGACGGCATGCGGAAGAATGAAAGGTTGTGCTTGAATTCTGAATGTGTGGAGCACACATGGAGCGCTGACCCTGACATGCATTTTCAGACTTGCAAATTTGACAGGAATCCATTATGAGGCAAACATATATACATATGAGTTTCAGGCAGTACTACAAGCTTTCAGACCTCACTGACTGAGGCAGAAATGGTCACTATTCAACTCTTTTATTAACCTAGACTCATTTCACCACTTTAACAATTCAGCCATTTTTTTCAAGTGAAAAAAAAGAGACATATTTGCCATGAATCAAGTGCCTTTCAGGTGTGTGTATCCTTTTTAAGTCTCAAAAGGATTACCAGCCTCCCTTCTCTGTTATTTTAGTTATAAATTAACTTAAAATTTGAACCTTCCCAAGGCTTAATTTTCTCTGGAAACATGACTAAGGTGTGTCAAACAATAACACCTCACACAAATCATGCACTAGAAGGTGATCAAAAGACTTTGTTCAAACACATATAAAGATTAGAAATATATCTGTGTCTTTTGCATGCAGAGTTACATAATTTATTATTTCTAGCCTGAAGATTGTATTTACATCCATTCCCATTCAGGAGTTTGCCTGAATGGTTTTACTGCATACTTACTCTGTCAACAGCAGTCTTAGAATTTAGCCTACTAAGTTTTAGATCTTACATCTATTGAACACACCTGTAAACTTAATTTCATCTTTGAAACACCACATTATATCAAACATAATTTATGTCAGCTTTTGCTTTGGTGGCTGGTTTTTCTGCTGGGTGAAAATAGCAATATCATTCCAAAGAAAGAGATGGTTGATTTTTAGGCAGGTTAGAAAAAAAGAGCCAATTTGTGTCTCAGGACTATGTGAAAGTAGTGCCTTTAGCCTGGACTCATTCTGCACAATTATGGAAGTGGTAAGTAAAGTTCCCCTGTCAAGTGGGGAAAATGAAATCATTGGGAAATAAATATTCTACTATTTTGTCCTTTTAAAGGCTGTGAAATTTGAAGCCACTACTCTATAAAATGTTATTGACTCACGTAGGGGAAAAAGTAAATTTTCATGCACAGTGGGATATTAAGCCTGCAGCTCCTGCTTCAGAAAAAGCAGAAATAGTGTGTCTACTTCCATATACATGCCACTAGAAATGTACCTGAGTAAAATATGTTTAAACAGCCTAACAAATAAGATCAAATAGGAAGGAAAAAATGCTTGACTTTTAAAGATTATTGCAAGAATATTGATAGAGATGAGAAAATAAAACTACATTCATCCCAACCCCCTATACAATTTTAGTTCCAGAAGATAAAGATTCTGTGTCTGTGATATTTATACTAGGATCATCTAGTCAGCCTCAGCCAATATGCCTATTACCTAGACACAGGGAAACTCTTTGCTGTAAAGAACATGTGCTTTTTGCATGAAATCACCTGTACAGGACTCTGAAGCAAGCTTGGCAGCTGAAAGCAACCATGCACCTTTCCCCATTCTAGTCAAAATGCCAGATGTACTTTTCTTAGATTTGTCCTCCAGTAACAAACATGAACTGCAAAGGCATTTGATATAAAATCTTAAAAAAACATAAAGAAACCAGTTATGCAATTTTGTTTCTGAGATAGGGTAGAGAAAGGAGGAGATTCACCACTGCTGAAGACCAGTCTCTCATTGCACTGGAAAGTGCCTGAGCATTACCATTATGTTTAGTTCTAGAATTTTTAATTGGATTGCAAAAAGTATTGCTCTCCTGAGCGATGCATCAGCACAGCACCTGAAATTGGTTGTTCCCAAAATCAGCAGGACAGAGAGGTTGTGAAAGAGGCGCTTAGTTCAAAGTACAGTACAAAGTTAAAGAAAGTGACAGTCATGGATTTCTTGAACTAATTTGGCCAAATTTGTGCTAAGCTAGACCAAAAAGGTTCTCATGTTCTGTTCCATCAGCTTCTCTCTGGGACAAGTAACCCTCAGCCTGAGACCAGAAATTAACAGCATGGATTCAGCCTAAAACCTGCCAACAATTTGCAAAGTGATTAATGCCTAAAACTAGAGAGGACACAGAATAAGAACCAAAGCAAAGCAGAGAAGGCTGAAGTCGGTTTTCACGAGTTTGAGAGAACTGAAAATGTCTTCTCAGAAGACTTTAGAGGACTATGACTATCCTTTTCTGTACTGATTATGGAACATTTACTACAGATACATAAGAGTGTAAAATAAAACAGAAGCTATTTTACAGTTTTAAGAAAATTCACTATTCATTATTTAATGGCATGTAGGAGATATTATGTTTGCTGAAAAGCAGGAAACATCATTTATGCAGATTACTGTCATAAAAATGTAGGTAAAGCCACTCATCAGAGAAATATTAATTGCATAATGAGAAGGAGGAGAGAGAGGCAGAAAAAGAGAGCAAGAGAAAGGTGGGGAGGGAAAGAGGAAGAAGGAGGGAGAAAGGAAGAGGGAAGGGGAGAGAACATCTCCATTTATTGTCCTTGAATATGGAAACCTGCAGAGTCAGGTATGTGGTTTCTTGCACCCTACTTTCCCTGATGGCTATGAACAGCCTATTACTGCAAATTTAAATTAGAGGTTTTGAAATCAGAGGTGACTGTTGATGCAACAACCAAGACGATCACATTTTTCTCCTATAGATGACACATCAGCACCTTACAATATCAAGTACAATATCATTGTGGAATAATATGCTGCATAAATGTAGTACCATAGCATTTTTCAGTAGCAAGTCTATCTAGTATATATAAGAAAAAAAAAAAAAATTAAAATTTTTTTTTTGGTTTGAAGTCCCCTGCATACATCCCAAAGGAGATATAGTCTCCTCATACAGCAAAATTGACTGACAACAGGCTTGCCTTTCTTAGCTGTCATGTGGCCCCTAAAGAAAGGTTTCCAAGTTTCCAAGACCAACAAACCAAAAGAACTGAGATCCTACTTTCAATAGGACTTCCAAATAACTGAATGATAACATTTCATTTTCTATACAATCATTTCTGTTGTAACTGAAAATACAGTGTTTCAGTGCAATATTTGCAAAAGCATTTTGGACATCTGCACTTCTACTAAAACTGCATTTTCTCCCATGTAAGGAAGGAAGAGAAAAATAAACAATTTACCTGTTAGGTGATAGATGCTGCGAGGATCTGATAAACTGTGGATAAACAGTGGCAGTATTTGGTGAAGTAACCATCTCTGGCTTTTCCTGCTGGGTTTAGATTGATAAACAAAATTAGGAGAATAAGATTTTTTTAAAAGTGCTTCATATTGGCCTATAAATTTCAGCAATAACAAGGTAAACAATGACTCATTCAGAAAACACAGAGTCTAAATCACACAGTGTTTTCTCCACTTGCACAAACAAAGTCTTCTAAACAAAGAGAAAAGTATTTAGGATTAGTTCAAGTATTTTTAAGCTCAAGATACAGGTTTTTAATATGTAATAGCATATATTTACTGATTTCAGTTTCTCAGGGAGCTCAGATGTATAGATACGTCAAGATCTAAGAAATCAATCCCAATTACATTTTCCAGTTTTCTAATCTTCTACTGATGAATTATGAGAGGTTGAATCCTGAAACTCTCCTTTTAAGGAACAGAGAAAAATCTGCTGCAATGGATTCAAGAATATTACTTGCAGTGCTTTGAAAAACCTTAATATTTAGACAGGAGGGTGACTAAAATGTCATCCACTTTGCCAGTAATATGGTTAGGGATTTTAACTGGAAAAGTGTTTGGTAATGCTAACTTTCAGTTAAGCTACTTAGGTGGCACTGTATGGATAACTAAATTCCCCATTAAGTTCTGTATTTATTTTAGGCTGTTTTCTTGAAAATACAGTTAAAATTTATACTCACAAGAATTAACCAAAATATAGACTAAAACTTTGTTTGCAACAACTTCTCCTTAAGGAATAAACCTTCTCTTCCAGTTAATAACAAATTATATGGAGTGGACTGCATCCAGCATTCATTTTCACAAGGCTGATGTACATTTCATGACAGAGCTTTGTTGTGAGTTGCAATGTATTGACATTGCAAGTCATTAAAAAAGTGTCAGAAGGGAAGCCCAAGAAAGCTAGGTTGTTTCAATAAAGTGTAGTTTTGAGACTGACTGTGTTATCAACTTCTAACACACTTCTTAAAATGACAGTTCTTTAGTTCATTTTTACACGAGTCATTCCATTAGAGCACTCTCTGCTTAAAACACTGGTGGACTTCAGCTAGAGAATGAGGAAACACTGTGCTGGGAGCTGCTGACCCTCTGGGAGCCTAGGGAAGCTGAAAGGTTACTGGAGTCTTTGTGAGCAAAGGAAGCTAAAAAGTAACTACATTTGCTACAAAAAAACCTAATGAAATAAATGTTTTGCTAGCAGTAAAAAAGATTATTTTTTGCAATCTGATAATGTTCTTTCAGAGTTGTTGGCATTTTGGGCCCATTCTTCCCTATTAAACAAGTTGTTTGGGAGAACATAAAAATGGAAAATAGAGCAGGAAAAAATGCATTTGTCTAATTTTTACAGCTTCACACAAGTATAATTCACATTACCTTTGTCCAATTTACATTGGCATAAGCACAGGTGAACCAGACCCTGAATCCCATCCTTCATACTCCTTTCCGTCCAGTCAATTAACTGCTTCTTTAAGAAATTATTGAAGATGTTATATTTACATGAAAATGGAAGAAATACAAAATGATTTCATACCTGGATTTTTTTTGCCTCTTCAGACCACCAGACTTCAAAGTCTTTTTGCACCTTCATCTTCAATTTTTCCATAAGAAGCTGCAGGTGCTCAATCTCTACCTTCAGCCCTTTGAAGCAGCTGTACACTCTTTTATAGCTAATATAAAAGTGAGAAGAAGAAAGTGCATGACAAATTTTCCAAGGTATATCTTAACAAAGGTTAATACTACTTAGAACAGTTAGAAATTTAAACTATAAAATAATGTATAATAATCAGAGATGCAGAGAACACAGATGGTAGATGGAAACAACTCATTTTATGAAAGCTTCATGGGACAGTAAGTGCAAGAAACTTATTCCAACAAACTTTTATTTCATAAAGAAGATAGTGAAATTCAAGTAGGATCAATATTGATTAACAGTTAAAATACAGGTTCAATCAACTATGAAAATTATTTATTTTGAATTCTCAACATGTTACCATTAATAAATAACTGGTATCTTGGATTCAGATAGGACCTGAGACTGGTTCCCCTGTCAGATGGAAGCTTCATTACCCTCTTAGCTATTAGACACCTGGAGATTTCCCAGGAGTATGAATGAGCCAGAAGTTTCCTCAGAGATCGTGAATAATGTAAATGCTAGCAAAATACTCCATACTGATATCCTTGCATCTATTTTTTTTTATCCTTCTGGCAACAGTGACAGTAGAGCAAGGATCTGTTAACCAATGTGTATTCTGCATATTATTTACACTTAGTGAGTTCTGTATGACCTAAAGGTTTTCTCTAGGTCAAGAAAGGCAGGACTTTCCTGAATTCAGCCCAAAAGGCTCACAATACATTTGGATTCAAACAACAAGTTGCAAACATCCTCAGGGAGGACATTAAGCTGTTTTTATTTATTTTTAACCTTTAGCTCAAGCATAAATTTTCCTCTCTCATCTACTGTGGCACCAACAGACAGACCAACAGCATATACACAAGTTTAAAAATCATTGGTGAACCACAAAGCTGATATTTTTAAAATGTCAGAGAAAACCCTGAGGGTAGCTGTCTGTGCAGAATTGTAATTGGAATATACTATCAGTATAATTTATCTACTGAAGGATAGTAGAAATCTAAGGCAGAACAAATACCTTTTTTTTTCTTCTTCAATTTGCATTCGAAGATTCTCTTCTACTAGATCAAATGTTAGTTCTTCAGAAGGATTTGAAACAGCTATAGGATAAAGGATCACATTTAAGCAATGACTATATAGTGTCCAAAGATGCAACTTCTAATTTGAAAATAACCTAGCTTTTAAGAGGTACCTAATGAAATGGAGGTTATTAACCATTTCTCTCTTCTGGAAATGTTTCTTCAAATTCCTTATTTAGGCCTTACTTAGTAGAGGACATAGTCAATAACTAGTGATTTGAATCAAATTGCTTATAATTGGGGTTTTTTCATCATTAAAGACTGGTACATTAATTTTAGATATAAATAAAAGCAAGTTAAACATTCATATTTGGCATAAAACACTATCCAATGCATTCAACCGCTTTTTGCAACAGTTTTGGCAACAAAAAAGACCAGAAGCTGTTGCAAAAAGAAGAGACAGTAGTAGCTCTTGAAAGAGAGATTAACTTTGAAAAGAAATAAATTATGATATTAGTATAAATAAAGAAAATATCCTGAAACTATGTGAGAAAATTTTCAAGGTAAAGGAGAACTTAGGAAATACCTTAAGAGTAGCCCAAGATAGCCTAAGGAAGCAGCTTATGATTTCCCTATCCTGTAACAGAGCTAGTAAATATGCTTGTTATGAGAGATGATAAAATAGTCTTTCCATCATGGTTTATATCTTCAGTGGTGAAAGGAAATGCAGAGTTACATACTAATGTTACAACAGTTGCTGTTTTTGGGATGAATGAGAAGAGTTTTAGGTTCCCAAGAAAACATGCTTGACCTTTTTAACCAAAAAAAATGAAAAAAAACCCCCAAGATTTGCTGTACAATACATGCAGGTTTCCACCCCAACTCTTACTTCGGCCAAGAGAATAAAATCTATGTCAGTCTGCCGCAAGGCCTGAGGAGCAGACCCTCTCTTCAAGGAGAGGAATTCTATCTGGAACAAGAGGGCAGCAATGGCCCTTCTCTGCCTGTCACCACACCAGCTGAAACCATTAATCTTTTGTAGTAGCATCCTGTAACTTAATACAGATGAAGTTGAAAGAATTTTATTTCATTACTTAGCTCAAGCATGTTAATACAGACAGTCAAGGTGGACAAAGTCCATGCGCAAGTCTCATTTTATACATTGAAAGGCCTTGCTGCATGTGATTACAAAGAAGGATAGGGTAAATACATTTGTGGTGGGGAGGGTACCTTTAAAAGATAAAAATGTAAACTGCTTGAAATGTTAAAGTGAACAAACAAAACAGGAGGCAGAAGAGATGCTACAACAGTGACATTGTATAACAAGTTACACCTGAACACAACATATAGTAGAAAGGGCATAATAACTGTTATAGATACATTTTATGTTATTGGCTTTTCGCAAATATTAAGATGAATGTTATGTGTATAAGAATG
>NC_031770.1:137939-147650 GCF_001522545.3 Parus major
GTTCTGTTTTTAAGGGACAATCCTTTGTTAGTAAGGTGTGCTCTCTTAGCTGAATGCAGAGACACCCGGCCGTATTTGTATACTTTACTTTATTTTTCTCTCCTAATTGTTTTTTTATAAAACTTTTAAATTCTATAAAAATTATGTGAACCTCGTTTTTCACAATAACCATGCCAGAACCTTCAAGGAAAGGAGCAAACCTTTCCATGAATACAAAAGATGAGGATTTTCTGATTTGTCACATCCCCAAGAGAAGGCATAATGTGGGAAAGCACAGAGTTAGAGATGGAACTTGTCCGGAGACACTCATTGCAGAACTCCTGAGGCTTCATGCTTTTCTGAACTTCATGAACACACAGCAGCCAGGCTTGAGGGAGATGTGCTCTTGTGGAACAGACTGAAATGATCTAGGGAGTTACTGGCTCCCAAGTGAGCCATGCTCACAGACTATGTGAGAATCCTTATTATGGTTCCATGAATATTCCAGCAGACCTACAGTGAGCAAATTTCAGGTTAAAGGGGACTCTCCTGAGCACACTGAAGTGCATTTGTCCTATTTGCACAATGTGTGACCATGTCTGAGTTCAGGAGGTAGCAGCTCTAACCCCTTATAAAGAAGGGAAATAATATAGGGTGGAAGAGAGTAACATCTTAAAATGTTAATGCTGGAGGATTAACATGACTTTCCTACATGAAAACATCATTGCATTCTGCTAGTTGTTACAGAGTGATACAAGTCAGAGTATAGGTTTCCTTCCTCAGTTTATTAGGACATATAGTACTTGGAAAAATATTTTTATATTAGCTCTGAAAGGTCAGTCAAACTTAGGCAAAATTTTTTCACTTGTATATAAAAACAGCAAAAGAATGCGGTTTTTTTTTATGCTGATTACATGCTGTAGAAGGGACTATTTGATTGCATGTTCCCTTCAAAAATATTAACAAAGCCTTTTGCATGAAATGAAAACCTTTATCATAAAAAGGGTGCTGTAGCAATGCATCTAAGCAACTTAGGGCATAGTGTGCTCCAGCCAAACCATCTGTAGAATTTCTTATCAGACCCTCTGGAATTCCTCAAGGTTGCTGAAACATAAATTGTTCAAAAATAAGAAAGAAAACACAAAAAACCCACACACACACACACACAAAAAGACCACAAGAACCAGATAACAGAAGGCTTTTGAACACCTGTGTGATAAATGAACTTATGAATAAAAATTCGTAAAAGCCTAAATAAATATATCTGTAGTTATAATAATATAAGAAAATATAAAATATAGTGTGGCCAAGGATTCCTCCCTAGATCCAGCCGCGAATACCCATTCAAGAGATAACAATTTGAGCCGACACCCGGATAACGATCCTAGCTGGCGCCCATCAACCTAAGAGAATAAGCAGGACATGGGCCATCAGGCTGGACAAAGAAACGAGCCCGGACAAGATACTCATCACCGGACCTGAACACCCCACCTTGCAAGCCACAGTTGAGGAAGCAATCAAACTGGACAAAAAGAGAAGCCCAGCTGAGATATTCATCGGCTCCAACCCAGACCCAACCACTCCGTCCTGATGGCCCAACCCAAGATGAAATCAAGGAACACCCAGGACCTTTTTACATGTGAGGAGACTCTGCCCAAACGTCTATTGATTCAGTTCCTCAACACCAGGAAATCCATTCAACCAACCATCAAGGATCCTTGGTGAATGGTGCTTGCTTGGAATTTAGCCTCAGGACACAAAACCCCTATAAAAACCCAGGACAGAGAGCCCTCGATCGTGGATTTGGGAAAACCTATACCTTTGGGTATAGACCCCTGTCCACCCAGCGCTGCGCTGATTTATTTTATTGTGTTTTTTTCCTTTCGTTATTTGTTTTATTGAAATTGTTTTATAATAAATTGTTTTCATATTTAACCTCATTTTGCTTTCGCATTTATAACACCTGGACTGTAACCAATCACAAAACCTGAGAAGTGCGTGCTCAGCATGTGGACAGAATAGAGGCACCAATCAAGAAATGTGTGATCATGTGAACAGTAGTTTTAGAATCTATAAATAAGTGCATAATGTAAACAATAAATGGCTTCTGTGAAATCATATTGGTTCATTGCTCTGATACCTTGAGGAGCTGTAACAGAGGCTGGACGGAATTAAGAGGAATAAAGGATATTTATTGAGGCCTTCAAAGGCCACACCCTGGCAGTACCAGGGCTACAGTCAGGGCTCTGCTTGGATGGCTCCAAGATGGAAGCAAAAGGATGTTATAAATTTGTATTATGATATTGGCTTTCGCAGATGAATATTATATATTACTTTTTAACTATGTATGTACCTTTTTCTTGCTAACAAGTTTTAAGTTTAAAAGAATTTCCTAGGTACAAGGCAAGGAAACCCCAGAGGGCAAGGACACTGGGGCCCAAGCAGTTATCAGGAGAACAATAGAGCCCAAACTGTTATCAGCGGAAGATATGAAGACCAGCTACCCTCACAGGAAGGATGAGGGGCCCAAGCCCTTATCAGCCAGTGACCATCTGCAGAAGAAAGGAAATCAAACTCCAAAATAATGCTGACCAGCTAGAATAATGATGATCAGCAAAATATATGCTGACCAGCAGAAAATAAAAATTGATCCAAGAAGGCGTAACTAGGGAGGGGACATATATGAATATGCATTGGCCCCTGTTATAAATGCAAAGGCAATTTTGGATTAAATAAAAAATAAAAGATTTATTATAAAACAATTTTGATAAAAAACAACAACGAGAGAAAAAAACCACAATAAAATAAGCAGCGCAGCGCTGGGTGGACCGGGTCTATACCAAAGGTATAGGTGTTCCCAAATCCACGTTGGAGAGTCCTCTGGCCTGGGTTTTTATAGGAAGTTTATGTCCCGAGGCCAAATTCCAAGCAGGCACCATTCACCAAAAGGTCCTTGATTGTTCGAAGAATAGATTTCCTGACACTGGAGAATAGAGTCAATAGACGCTGGGCAGAGGCTCCTCATATGTAAAGAGGTCCAGGATGTCTTTTTGATATCATTTTGGTCCGGGCCATTAGGGTGGAGTGGTGGGACCCATCCTGGAGCTGAGGGCTTATCTCGGCTGGCTCCTCTTCCTTTGTCTAATTTGATCACTTCTCCAACACAGGCTGGCAGGGCGGGGGTGCTCAGGTCCGGCGATATCTCGTCCAGGCCTGTTCTTTTGTTCGTTTGATGGCCCGTGTCCTGCCCATTCTTCCTGGGCTGATGTGCCTGCTTGTGCTCGTTATCTGGGTGTTGGCTGCAATCTGTTGCCTCTCGGAGGGGAATCACAACCAGATCCGGGGAAGGACTTTTTCCCACATTACATTTTGTATTTTATATCATTGCAATCATACATATATCTTATTTATACCTTTTACGAATTTTTATTCATAGATTAATTTATTACAGCCCCTCACAGCAAGGATGGGATAAAAAGGGCATTCCTGGGATACCAGGTGTGTTCCTGGCAAGGCGCCAGGGCACCCGTCCGTTTTAACCCTTTGCTTTATTTCTTTTGTCTCCTAATTGTCTTTTTATTTATATTAAATTCTTTTTATAATTTATTAAGTGAATCTCGTTTTTAATAAGGAGAACCTAGTCATGAGATCTCAAATTTTATATGTTTTGGTCCATTTGCATACAGGAGTTCTGCTTGCCCACCCTCATTTTCATGTTGTTTATACTTTGAGCCTGAAGTTTGAAAAAATTTTCCTTGAATCCCCAACTGGAATAGGATTGTTTTGTCTTCATCACCCTGTAAAAAGATCCTAGTAACCCTGAATAAAAGCTGCACACCAAAGAACAGAAAAAACGGAAAACTTAAGGCATCAGTTCACAGGTCCCAAGCTCACACATGTTGGTGACCCTAGCAACTTGATGATAGCTCCCTGATATGAAGCAAACCCATACCCTTTGAACTTTGAAGGGAGTCCTGCAGAATGAAAAGGTCAAAGGCCTGTTGTGATATGCCTCAGGGAGGCAAAGAGTTAGTTTCAGATAAGCATTGTTAAAGAAGAAGCATGGCTGTAAGCCATGTGTGTGAATTTTGACCCCCTGTGTTGGGGGATGGGCAGTGTGAGCCCTGGATGAAGTTACCCCACCCCAAACATCTTGTGAACGGAGGCCCAGGAATTCTGATTAGGTTTGAGTCCCTGAGGGTTTCTCCCTTGCTGTGTTTCTAGTGGTTCCTGACCCTGAATTCCACCCTAATTCTGTCCCTCAAAACCAGTCACCCTGCCTTTGTTCAGGGCTCTCTGTTCTGGATCTGAGTTGTTCCATGCTGAATAAATGGTTTCATGAACAGGAGCCCGTCTCATTGGTGTTTCATGCTGGTCACCAGAACCCTGCGGCTTCCCTGGACGAGATCCTGAGGTTGCGGACTACAGCAAAAGCTCCGGTTGGAGACTGCCACGGCTGGACTGTAACAGGTGGAGTCAGATTACAGCTCCACAGTGGAGCAGCCTCAAGGGGAGGCTTCCCGGGAGAAAAGCTCCGGAAAAAAAATATGCTGCAGTGGATACACTGGAAAAGGTGAGCGCCGGGGGAGGGTGGAGAGAATGGGGAAGACTCTGTCAAAAGAAAAGCATGTCACACAAAACATCCTCCAGCATATTCTCTCTAAGAGAGCAATTAAATAAGACCCAGAAATCTTAAAAAGACTGGTAAAATGGGGTCAGGAGAGAGGGGTTTTTGGCACCACCAAGAGTGTTTTCAACATCCTTAAGTGGGAGAGGCTGGGAGTGCTCCTCTGGGATGCCATGAGTGATGGGGCAAAAGAAACCAAGGGACTTAGCACAATGTGGAAGTCCTTGCTTACAGTGCTAAGGGGAAAGCAGAATGAACAGGTGCAGCAGGAGCTGTTGCTGCTTTGGAGGCAGAGAATCCCACGGCTGCTTTCCCAGCATTTGCACGAGAACTCTTCGGTGTGGAGGAACCTGTTATACCGTCCTTACCTTCTGCACCCCTGGAGCCAGTTACAGGCTCAACAGGAGGTTTCAGACAATAGCAATGTGGAGCAAAAGCCCATGCCGGCTCTGCAGCCTCCACCAGAACAAAAAAAATGGAAGTAGATGTGCAGGTTCCCCTGCCCTCTCTCCACAGAGAAGCGTCGGTATTACCCTCGAAATGCCCAATGGTATCCCCTGAAGAGTTAACAATAGCAGCAGGGGGCGAGTCTTTTCCCCCCTGCTTCCCCCTTTGCCGCCTGATTCAACTCAGCATGACCGTGGCAGGTATTCAAATGTACATCGTGGGTATTCACATGCAGAACGTTTGCGCTGCTTTGAAAAGGAAGTGCATAAGCAGCAGCAGAGAGGATTAGCTGAGCTCAGATCCTTGACAAATCAGCAAATGAAGGAAAGACAAAAAAACAGATAGCTGCTGAGAGCGGAAGGGAAAAAAAAGCGAAGAGATCAGACGTGAGCTCAGCTGATCGTGGTGCTGATTCTCCGGACCGCAAGGACTATGAGAATCGCAAAGGCCGGTTTTCCAAAGGTGATAGCCCTGATAAAAGGTCTGGCAGCACTGTCATTCCCGAGGCTGAAGCAGTTTGGCAGGCAGAGAAAACAGCGAGAGAAAGGGGCTGAAAGGGAGAAAGTGCGGCAGGACTTTGATTACGATTGTTATCGTGGTATGCAAAGGCTGACCCTCTGACTCATCAGCAGAAGTGGGAGGAAAGCCCGAAGCAGAGTGTTCACGGCCCCTCCGCATCAGATGCCGATTCAGCTCGGCGGTGGCAAAGAATTATACAGGAAGCCCTGATCGAGAGTGAGTTTATTCCACAAGCGTTCCGAGTAGTCTCTGCCCCCGGTAATCCAAACCAGCACCAGTGGATAGGATTGGATTGGAAGCTCGTCAGAGAGGGATAAAAAGCTGTAATGCAATATGGACTAGCTAATTCTTACGTGCAGACCTTGCTGAACCACGATTTTACTAGCGGTTTAATGGTTCTGTTTGATTGTAAAAAGATGGCAGACACCTTTTTAAAGCCTACACAGAGACTGCTATGGCGGGCAGATTGGGAAAGACGGGTGGACGCTGACAGGGTTGAAAATCTTGGGCACCCTCAAGGGGACGCACGGCAGCTTACCACTCCTGACATGCTATTGGGGAAAGGGCCTTTTGTGGATCCACAAACTCAGGCACAGTTACATACAGCGATTTTGCAACAGTCACAGAAGCTAGCACAGAAAGCATTCCATTCTGTTTCAAACATGGGACTTCTGTCACCATCCTATACAACTATTAAGCAAGAAGCAAAGGACACTTTCATGAATTTTTTAGATCATCTTAGAAGTGCAGTTGATCGAATTCCAGAAATGTTCCCCGAGGTAAAAACTGTCCTAGGTATGCAGCTGGCTGTAGAGAATGCCAGTCCTGCCCGCAAGAGAATTTTGCAATCGTTACCACACACGGCAAATTTGTTAGATATAATAGAAGCGTGTTCAAGGGTGAGAACTCCCAAGGAAAAAGCCATTTACCTAGTGGAAGCTATGGCAGCTGCCCTTAAACCACTGGTTCAACAAGGAAAAGCTAGCTCTACTTGAGTGTTTCAACTGTGGTAGACCTGATCACACGAAAATTCAGTGCCGACTTAAAGCCATAAACAAAAGTATGGCAACAGCGACATCTACCGATTTTCTAGGAAACTGCGGTAGATGTTACACGTATGGGCGCTGGGCTAGCGTGTGCTGGTCTAGACGCAAAAAAGATGGAACACCTTTGGGAAACGAGAGACAGAGCGCGAAAGGGGACGCGCAATGGCACAAACGTTCTCTCACAACCAGGCGGCTGCCTGGACATCCTCCACTCAGCAACAGCAGGCAGCGCCAGGGTGAACCTGGAAACCGGAGTAGAAGTATCCCTGAAAAACACAGATGTACAGGTGTTGGGGGTTAGGTGTCTTCCTTTTAGTTCTGGCTCACCAGTGGAATTTTTACCCAACAGTTGCGGGGAAACCGGACTGCAGGTACTTGGTGAGTGCTTGAGAAAACACAAAGAGTTCGTCTGGGCCCGGGGGGGGAGGGGGGAAGGGGGCAGGAAAAGAGGGCGGGGACAGTTTGGCGGGCTTCTTCAGCTTCAGAGAAGGACACTTTGGGTGGAGAGCTGTTGCTGTGGGGAGAAGGGAATTGTGCCGTCGCCCAGACGGAGCTGCTGCTTTTCCTTCCCTCTTCGTTGGTGGCCTGGCACACCCTGTCCTGCCGGGACGTGTGACGGCCAGCCACCGCCGCGGAACTGCTGATACACCTCAGCCACCGGCCCAGGATCTCAGCTCATCCCTGCTGTTCCAGCTAAGTGTTCCTCAGAGCCCCGCAGGAGCACCGGGACTGCCCTCCCGAGGGGGTTGGTGAAGCAAAGCCTCTCCTCCTTCCCTTCCCGTCTCGGCAGAGGAGGCTGTCACTGGGTCCCTGGTTCTGTTTTCTTGCTAATGGTGTAGTTATTGTTGTTTGCCTTGTTATACATACTAGTAAAGAACTGTTATTCCTATCCCCAGATCTCTGCCGGAGAGCCCTTGATTTGAGAATTATAATAATTCGAAGGGAGGGGGTCTACATTTTCATTCCAGGAGAGGCTCCTGCCCTCCCTAGCAGACACCTGTCTTCCAAAACCGAGAGAACAGATCATTTCATCAACGGCACGTGGACCCTTGGGGCATTGACTTAGTGCCCTGCTGATAAGGAGATCGTGCATATCAAGGCATTTTTGTTTTGCCCAGATTGATTGACGCAGGTATGTAGGCAATATTGGGATAATAGTGCAAATGTTGAGACCACCCGTTTGAATTCCAAAAGGCACCCGAATAGCACAGCTGATACCCTTTAAAGCCAGGGTCCTTAGACAAGGGATCCCTTGTCTGCTTTGGAGGGCAGACAAGGGATCCCTTGTCTGCCCTCCAAATATATATAGACCATATATAGAGGGGATGGTGGTTTGGCATCAATGGGAACCCCTCAGGTGATGTTTACATTGCCGCTATTCGGGGCAAAACCAAATAAACCTACTACTTTTCAGTACCTGGATGGAGGAACCTTGGTGATGAAAGTTGTTTCGCTAGACATGGGTTCAGATGTCACCATTGTTCCCTTGTTTGCATGGCATGCTACACGGTCTCTGAATACCCTGGGAACACCTCTTATGGGGGTGGGAGTCGTACGGATGACTCGAATTAGTAAAACATTCTTGAAAGTGTGGTTTGATGAAGAAGCACATGTTTGTGCTCAGGTGAAACCTTATGTGATGAATACCACAATTTGGCTACTAGGATATGCTGGGTTGATTATGATGTTAAATTGTATCCCCATTCGTCCACCTAACCAGACACAGATCTTGTATTCTTAAAATTTCATCTAAGAGTAAAAGCGAGTGGAAAAGAAGCACCGAGTCTGTTATCAGAGACTGTACTTGCTCCCCCCTTGCATCGGGAGTTTTGACTACAGCACAGACAGACAACAAGAGACAGATCGCTTTTGCTTTCCAGCTAGCCAGAGCAGAGAGGTCTTCCTGAACTGTTTTCTTTCCTTTTTTTGAAACAAATCAAACCTGCTCTGAACTGGGGACTCGGGGGAGCACCGGGAGCTTGCACCCGTGGACTAACAGGAGCCCAGCTTGGGCAGCGGCATTTTCCAGCACCAGAGGGACTGATAACAGAGTGAACACCCACAGGAAAGAGACCCTCTGAGTTTGTCATCTCTTCAGAACAGCGAGAGGTTTTGTAATTTGATATCGTTCATTCTTGTGCTGCGTAGTGCTGTGCCTGTGAAATAAACAGGTTTTTTCCACTTCTCTCAGAGAAATCTCTTCCCGAACCGGGGTGGGAGAAAGGGGCCACGTGGGTTTGCTTCCCGGGGGGGGGGGGGGGGGCAGACATTGGAGGTTTACTCCCAAATTTGCCCTAAACCAGGACATAGGACAAGATGCACTGAGCTAGACAGGTTTCTGCCTCACCAATGAGCGTTTTTAGCAGCTGCCATTGAGGGGCGGCCAATCCTAAAATTAAAATGGTTAGCAGAAACGCCAATATGGGTTGATCAATAGCTGCTGTCTAAAGAAAACCTGGCCTGTGTTAATGAATTGGTTGAATAGCAATTGAAAAAGTGGCATATAATACCCTCTACCAGCCCCTGGAACATGCCCATTTTTACAATCCCCAAAAAATCAGGAAAATGGATATTACTACATGACCTTCCAGACATTAATTCTGTAATGCAGGATATGGGACCCCTGCAGGCCAGCCTACGTTCCCTATCCATGTTACCTGGCAACTGGCAACTGTTAATTATTGATCTAAAACATTGCTCTTTCACGATCCCTCTGTATAAGGACAACAGTGAGAAGTTTGCCTTCTCAGTGCCATCCATTATCAAGGCAGAGCCAGCAAAAACGTATCAATGGGTTGTATTGCCACAAGGAATGCAAAATTCTCCCATGATGTGACAACTGTATGTTGCCTGGGCGCTAGCTCCGCTGGGAAAACAAAACCCACAGTATCTTATTTTTGAGGGTTAGGTGTCCTTTTTTTTGTTGTTCTGGCCTGCCCGTGGAATTTTTACCCATTAGTTGCGGAGACAACTTAACTGTGGGTATTTAGTGGATGCTCAACAAATGACAGAGTGGCCGGGCCCTGGTGGGGGGGGGGGGGGGGGGGGGGGGGGGGGGGGGGGGGGGGGGGGGGGGGGGGGGGGGGGCAGACA
>NC_031770.1:147956-159146 GCF_001522545.3 Parus major
TTGTTGTTTGTTTGCCTGGTTATACTAGTAAAGAACTGTTATTCCTATCCCCAGATCTCTGCCTGAGAGCCCCTTGATTTCAAAATTATAATAATTCGGAGGGAGGGGGGCCTACATTCTTTCATCCCAAGGGAAGCTCCTGCTCTCCCTAGCAGACACCTGTCTTCTAGAACCAAGACACTTATCTATCATTACCTGGATGATATTCTGATAACAGGAGAACACATAGATGTAGCACACCTGGTACCTGCCTTACAGCAACAGTTACAAACAACCAGCCTTCAGATTGCCTCTGAGAAAGTTCAACAACAGTCCCCATGGAAATATTTGGGAATGCTTATCACTGAAGCTCAAATCCGGCCCCAAAAATTATTTGGATGGAAATTCAGACTTCAGTGGATGTTCAGAAGTTAATTGGGGACATACAGTGGATTCCTAGTACTTGTGGTATAACTAATGAAGACATTGGGCCTCTAATGATAGCAAAATATTTTAAAATCATAGAAAATTCGGGGAGTTAGAAAGAAAGTTAGGCTTGGCAAGCCCTGGGAAATTGTTAAAGGTCGGGCCTGGGAAATGTTAGGTCTTGTGCTTGCTAAGATCATGTGAAACTGCACCCGTGTAGTCAGTATATGATAAATGATAGAACTGTTAGATGTGATTAGATATAATTATTGTTTAAAGAATCATGAGAAATTATGTTAAGGGTTTGAGGGGGATCATGAGAAATCCATGCTTAGACAAAATCAATGTATACAATAGAACAATGTAAGTTTAATACTTAATTTGAAAGTTATATAATGATAGAGTATAAAAACATGTTCAACTCAAAACCAAGTGGGGTCAGATTTGGGTATGTATACCCCTGATGCCCAGAGCTCTTTAGCAAAGCACCTTCATATAAACATTCTGTGATTATGTGTTCCTGAGTGCTAACACTAATGCCATTATCAAAAGGGGGAAATCAAGCCAATTTGCTGCGAGAACTGAAGGAAAAATAACAGAAGGCTCTCACTCAAATTGCCACTAAATTGGATAATTCCTTTGCAGATCACTGGTCTCCTGCTTTGCCATTGTCTGTGGCTATGCTGAATAAGCAAGCACACATGATGGCTGTACTCATGCAGTGGGATAACCAGGCTAAATAACCACTAAAAATCTTGGAGTGGGTGTTCTTACCATTTAATTTGAACAAATCTTTGACCACACAAATGGAGGCTATAGCAAAAATTGTGATCAAGGCATGAAAACGAACATTGGAAATAGCAGGAATGGAACCCCAAAATATTCTGCTCCCATTAACAAAGGATTACTTGCAATGGTTGTTGCAGAATCTGGACACCTTAAAATGGGCATTGTTGAACTTTCCTTGTCTCATTAGCACTCAATTTCCTCCCCATAAGTTTTCCTCTCTGCAACAGCAGGTGGAAGAATAACCTTGGCTATCAAGACAATCTGTGGAAGGCCTCCTGGATTTTACTAATGCCAGTCCAAAAACTTATAGAGCAGGCCTTACTTGGTGGGACAAAGGCAAATGGCTTAGGGAAATCCTTGAGGGGCAAGGAAATTCTTTACAGGTTCTTGAGTTGCGTGCTGTTATCAGAGTGTTTGAAAAATGTCCAAATGATCCCATTGTTTTCTCTGATTCTCTCTATGTAGTAAGTATTCTCAAGTGCATGGAGCGAGCATTGCTGAAAGAGATTCAACTGGCAATTGTGGAAATTCTTTTTGCAACTATGGCAGTTACTTAATTCTTGCAAACAGGATTATTTTATTACCCATATATGGAGTCATTCTGGATTGACGGAAGGCCTGGCCATAGGAAATGAAAAGGCTGACCAACTGGTTGACACCAATTTGGGCCTCGGCCTTTCCCAGCATTGATTAAGTTTGGACAAGCCAGAAGGGCTCATGAGTTTTTTCACCAAACTGCAAAAGTTTTACACAAACAATTTGGAATTTTGTTGCAGGATGCTCAAGGAATTGTCAAAACTTGTCTGCAATGCCAGGACATGATTGGTGGATTGGATCCTGGAACCCTTGCAGTTACGGCAAACTGATGTGACTATGCCTCTTTCGGTCACTTTAAGAGCATTCATGTAACCATAGATGTTTTTTTGCCATGGTTTGGGCTACTTCAAAGACAAGTGAAGGGTCTCGCTTTGTCATTTGACACTTGTGAGGCTGTTTTGCTGTAATGGGTTTGCCTCAGGAAATCAAAACAGATAATGGCCTAGGATATATAGCCCAATGGACCAAATATTTCTTAGCTTATTGGGGAGTGAAGCAAAGCAAAAGTATTCCAGGTAACTCCACAGGACAAGCTATTACTGAAAGGACACATCAGGTACTGAAAGGACTGCTTGATAAACAAAAAACGGGGGAGGATGGGCTGAGCCCACAGGATAGAGTGCTGAAAGCAGTTTATGTTATGAATCATCTATGGTTAGTAGGTAATTGTAGTAAACCACCAGCAATTATAAATTACTCAGGCTTGCAGCAAGATTCTGAATTGGTATAGCATTGACCAAAGCTTCACTTTAAAAATCCTATGACAGGGTTATGGGAAGAACCAGCAGATTTATTAATGTGGGGGAGGGGTTATGTTTGTGTCATTACAGACAAAAGACCCTGATGGAAACCAGAAAAAAGGGTTTGTCCCTGGCTTGAGAAGGATACTCTGATCCCTGATATTACCAATAAACCAACAATCAGCACTACCTGAAAACATCCATCGCCCTCAGAACTGTGAATGCTTTTGCTGTCCTTGGGTGAGATTAGAATGTGTGGATCAGATAGGCAGTGTGAGTTTAGAGGAGCAAGTTTCCCAGAGTATATAGAGTGCAGACATTGGCACACCCAAACACACCTCAGTACCTGGGTGGTGTTATCCCAAGTGACAGGAATAACGCTTAATTCCCCTGAAACCTGTTGAGAAGCACTGAGTTTGAAAATCAAGAGCAATTGAGATAAACTACTCAGTGGTATCATAACAGACTTTGGAAACTCAAGCAAAAAGAGAGGGAGAATAATATCAATGTGGGAAAGGAGTATTTATCCCTGGGACTTGAAAAGTTAGACCTGATCAGTGGGAGAAGCAGAGGTGGGAACAGATGAACCAAAGAAGAGGGAATAGGAGAAGGGCTCAAAGAACAAGAAGCACAGTCAGTTTGGATTTTATCCCTGATTGAATAAGAAAGTTTTCTTTACCAATGATCAAGATGAGGAATAGTCTGAAATTAGAAATGCAGGTTCTTGGGAGTCATTCTCTGTTAGTTGTGACATGTGACAACATCTGTAGTACAGAGGAAATTAACCCGCCAGGATGGTATCGACAGAATATATGGCTTACTTGGGCCAATGCTACTGGAGTGGATTCCTTTTGTTTATCCTTAGCCATGCCAGGTGATCCATTTTGCACATATTTAATTGGTATCCCAATAAGTAACTTTACTGTTTTTGCAAAATGGGTAGGAACTGGAGGAAAGCCATATGTGGGAGCAAATAGATCAAGTGCAGAGAATCACTGGTATAACATAACCAGATGTGGTACAACATTGGACATGTGCAAAAAGTTGGGGATTAGGCCAAATGGCAAAGGCTTCCAAGCAGGTATGATAGCACAATCATTGAATGAAAGTGGATTAGAGCCTCAAGAACTAGACCTGTTAGGATTGGTGCCTGGAAATTATTGCTCGTTCTTTAACTACTTTCTAAATCCAAAATCAATTGATATGAGCAAAGTTTTAGTCCCATGTCCCAAAAATAATAGTGTCATTCTTAATCTAAATTCTCCAGGGTTTAAGAACATGAATAAATATTGCCATAATTGGACTTAGCCTGGGAGTGATGGTGCAAATGCAACTGTAAGAAAGCATCCAGTGAGACATAAGCTTAGAAGAATTTAAGATTGTAGAGAAGCTGAGGCCTTAATTAAAAGTAAGCCTTGTTAAATCTAATTAAAATAATACATGTGCCTCGTTAAAATCAAAGGTATATAGAAAGGCTTTGCTAAAATCAGAGGTTAATCATTGGCTAATAATTAATTGTCTGTCAACTTTATGCTTGTTCAGCTGAGCTTATAATGAGAAACAAAGAATCTGGTAAAGAACTTCAAGAACATAAGACAATTGCAAATCAGAAACCCATTGAAGATATGAAACTAGGAGCCCAGCCAAGGGTCACTTTGCATAGAGAAGGTAGAAAGGTCAGGACGAGGAAGAGATATATTCTTTCCTCCCTTTTGTGACCAGTCCTCATAATAAGACCACCAACCCATTTCAAAGAACAAACTACATGCTTAATTTTATTTTTTTTCCTAATTAGCATGAGAAGTGGAGAATGCGTGGTAACTGAGTTATGAATATGCATTTGCATTCAATATTTCTGTAAATAAAAAGCCTGTATTCGGGGCTGTGCATATTAAGGGGAGACCCAGCACTGGCCCAGAGCTATTAATAAACATACACTTTTTAACCCTAAAATGGTTAAAGAGTCTTTGTCTGTCTCAATTGGATAGTGATACTAGATCATATCCATATTTTGGTAAATCACCAGTAGGTATCTTTTTAATATGTGGGGATAGGGCATGGCCCTCAATTCCAAGCAATTATTTTGGTGGACCTTGTTATTTAGAAAAATTAACCATGTTTGCCTCTAGCATGTGTGAGATGCTGAATCAGACTAGTTAGAGAGTGGGTCATAGAAAGAGAACTAAGAGAGCAATCAGAGGCTTGGGACCTGACTGTAACAATAAAGTACAGTTTTGGGGCACTCCAGCACAAATAATAGCATCATTCCTTACTCCAGGTGTTGCTGCTACTCAAGCTTTGACCATACTTAATAGGTTGGGATGCTGGACAGTCAAGTAATTAAACATAAGTTCAGCTGTTTTAAATCAAATGCTCACTATTGTAGATAGCATTAGACATGGCATACTGCATGGGCACAGGTGTGAAGATTTCAAAGGAATGTGTTGCATGAATCTCTCTGACCATTTTACATCAATCCACAGGAAACTCAAACAATTACAAGACAACATGAAGAAATTGACTGTGAATGACTGGGGTTTAGATGAATGGTTTAAGGTATGGGGATAACTTGAAGGTTAAAGATATCATAAAGGGAGCTTTGTTATTACTATTAGTCATAATTATATTGCTTTATATTATGCCATGCCCCACTTGCTAGAAAATACAGTAAATAGGGTTTGGCTGGTGCAAGAAGAAGAAGGGGGAACTGTAGAAATATGTCTGAGCAATGAGACACAAACTTGGAAGAATTTAAGATTATAGAGAAGCTGAGGCCTTAATTGAAAATAAGCTTTGCTGAAGCTAATTAAAATAAATAGATGAGCTTTGCTAAAATTAAAAGTAGATAAGCCTTGCTAAAATTAGAGGTCAATCATTGGCTAATAACTAATTGTTTGTCAACCGTATGCTTGTTTAGCTGGGCTTATAATGACAAACAAAGAATCTAATAAGGAACTTCAAGAACATAAGACAATTGCAAATTAGAAACTCATTGGAGACATGAAACTAGGAGCCCAGCCAAGGGTTCATTTGTCACTTTGCATTGAAAAGGTAGGAAGGTCAAGACGAGGAAGAGCTATATCCCTTCCTCCCTTCTTTGATCCCCCCTCATAAAAAGGCCACCGACCCATTTTAAGGAACAAACTACACATGCTTAATTGGTTTCTTTTAATTCGCATAGGAAGCAAAGAGTGGGTGGTAACTGGTTTATGAATATGTAGTTGTATTCAATACTTTTGTCAATAAAAAGCCTGTATTCACCTGTACCTGGGGCCGTGTGTATTAAGAGGAGACCTAGCACTGGCCCAGCGCTGTCAATAAAAATACACTTTTTAACCCTAAAACAGTTAAAGAGTCTTTGTCCATTTCAGTTAGATATTGATATTAGATCATATCCATATTTTGGTAAATCAGCAACTTAGGGCATAGTGTGCTCCAGCCAAACCATCTGTAGAGTTTCTTATCAGACCCTCTGGAATTCCTCAAGGTTGCTGAAACATAAATTGTTCATAAATAAGAAAAAATAAGCTGAGAAACTGAAAAACAAGGCCACAAGAACCAGATAACAGAAGATTGTTGAACACCTGGACTGTAACGAATCGCAAAACCTGGGGAATGCGTTCTCAGCATGCAGACAGAATAGAGGCACCGAGAAATGCCTGATCATGTGAACAATAGTTTTAGAATCTATAAATAAGTGCATAATGTAAATAATAAATGGCTTCCGTGAAATCTTTTTGGCTCATTGTTCAGAGGTCCTAAGCTCCCGCAGGCTGCAGCATCCTCTCCTACAAATACAAGTCTGCCCATTATCCCTAGCTGGTGATGAAAGGCAGAAGCACACCTGTAGACAAGCTAAGGAACAGAGTTTTGTGACTGGAAAGAGATGAGTATATTGCAAGCTGGTGTGGCCCCAGCAGCAAAAATAGCATCAGATAAATGGCTAAAACTTACACATCCCTGTGCACATCACTGATCTTGGGTCACAGCAGCAGAAGAGATCCAATCACAGTATCAGGTGAAGTCCAGTAGTAAGTCAAGTCTAGGGCATGCCTGCCAGAGCACTGCTTTGTAAGGTCTCCAGTATCTTTTCCCAAGCTGTTGCAATGTCCATTTCAGTTTCTTGTCTGTTCTTTCAATGTCTGCTCATTGCAGCAATGTGTTTGTGAACTGAATAACATTCTGCTCTAAAGACTAGACTTTGGAATACACCTACTGTAATATATACAAAGAATCATGGTTCTTTCCTGATGTTCCGAGCAAAAAAACATCTAAGGTCAGGCGGACCCTACTTCAACACTTATGTTTCCTGCTGCTTCTGCCTTCTCCTCATTCCCTGCTACCTGTATTCTCCCTTCTCCTCCTCTTTACCTTTCCTGATGAATCCCTGCAGTGGGCCTCTTTCTGCCCCTGGGCATCTGCTGCCTCACACCCCTCTCCTCTTACACGCCCAGGCTATTTCAGCTGCAGCTGAAGAAAGGAAGCTAAGGCAGAGGTTACTGGCTCACTGTATCTCATATCTAATGTTAGCATTCTTCAGTACATAGGCTCAGTCATTTTAAAATAATGTTAGAGGGACACTGAATGAATAGACTGTAAAACATAAAAAGCATAATATTTACTCAGAAATTTAATTTAGACAGCTAAGAAAAAAATATTTTCTTTTAGTTACAGGTTTTGTATATTTGCTTTCCCATGCAGAAACAGAAAATATATATTAACCACACTTATACAAAGTATATTACGAAGCATTGAAAGTAGATTACGAAGCATTGAAAAATCATGACATTAGCTTTTGCACACATACATGAAAAAGTTTGCAATACATTAAAAGATATAGTAGAGATGCTACTGCTAAAATATTTACTGTCAGATATCATTTCTGCAGCTGCACAGAACACAAAGTGGTATCTGCATTGTTCAGTTACAGTTGACTCTTAATTCATTGATTGGCAGTTTGTCATATGAAACTCAGCTGTATAGTTTAGCTCTATGCTTTTAGTGCATCAGCTAAGATGATTTCATTCAATTGGAGTATAATAACACAAGCACTTTTTGTGCCCCAGTGACTTCTGGGCAATGAATACAGTTGCTGCAATTTAATCCTGGATAATGCAGCCCCAGTTTTCAGGGGTGTAGGGAGGTATGACATGAATGTTTAGGAAAACATTGGCTCTATGTGTACTAGAGGTTTCCGTTGGCATCCAGCTCTGTACAACAGAACTATTTTGGCAGCAGTCAGGAAAGTACTGATAAGGAGTATTAGTTTATTTACATTAATGTAACTGCACATAGAGCCGAGTGGCAAAAATTATGAATCCTAAATTGTGAAGTCTTTTTTAAGAATACTGAGTCACAAGATATAAAGAAGAGCTTGACAGTGCTACACTGCGTAGGGAAATAGCTAGCAAATTTTATGCTTACTTTCAGACTGTTTTTGCTTTGTCTTCATATACAACTCATTTGGTGAAGTGAGCATAGCATACAATTGATATCAACTGCCCACACAGAGATGAAGGTGAGCTCTGCATGAGTTGACAGTTCATGTGATAAAGGTTTGTAATTTTTGGTGCTTTATTTTTCTGTAGAGAAGATTTTAAGAGGCATTTTAAGGTATAATTATTTTATTCTAATGAAAAGGCCAATTGTGGAGTACAGGAAGCAGGAAATTTTACAAATACACATTCCACATGATCAAATCACACAGTACCAGAGAGAAATTGCAGCACCTGCTAAAGGGAACACTATTTCAAAGCCTTGTGGGAAGCTTGGGTGAAACACACTATTTATAGAATGATACCAAGTGTCATCTTATAGTTTACTACAACCTGGCAACAACCTGAAATATTCTGGCAGATTCTTGTCTAGAGTCAGAAAATTTTGCAAGAAAACCCTGAACTTTATATTCTCTGAGGTGCTTATTTATTTCTCAACCTGAGTGTATCCTGGAAGTGAAACACCTAGGCATTTATTGTCTTGTGCCTCAAATAACATTGTGCCCAGCCCTCCAGCTGTACTTTTGCAGTCAAATATTTTCAGTTTTTTCACTGGATAGTCTTGTGTTTATCTGCTTAAATTTAGAGTCACTTGAAGTAACCAAATTTAGAATTTACTTTAGTATCCCATTAATATATTTACTGCATTATTTATCAGCTTTGCAGCTTTTGCCAAACTCAAGCATTAATGCTTTCAAACTGGAACATATATTGTAAGTTGTTTGGTTTTAGGCTTTTTTTGTTTGGCTTTTTCTAAAAGAGTACCCATCTATCATTATTCATCTTACAAGTAATTCTCTTTTTCTGTATGTTTCCCCTGGGCCACATCAGCCTATTTTGTCATTGTGTGTACCACTTGTGTACCTAATACAAAAGCAAAGATGAGCAGGCACAATGTAACTCAGAAGATGAAAATATCCTAATGTCTGGATGAGTTTATATTGTGGGTTTTAGAGCAATTTACTGAACCCTAATGTAACAGATTTTTAAAATTTTCAGCCAGTTTGTCATAGAATACACTGAAACATACTGTCCTATTTTCAGCATTTTACAAGTTAGACAAGGACATGTGTATTTTGTTGAGTTTTATTTTTATTCTAAACACTGAATTTAGTAAAAGGGTCCATTGGTATACTCTGCCTTTTTTTGTTTTGTTTTTTTTTTTTTGTAACATTACATTGTTTATTGTTTTTCTGGCTTAATACTGGCTCAAACTAATTAACTTTCAGTGTACACCTGGAAAGCAGAGCTATTTTTCCCATCTCAGTGACCTGGTTTTTTCCTAAATACAGAGTCACACTTCAGTTTCCTGAAGTTTCTTCTTTGAAACTAGTCATCTGTATTTTTATTCCTGAAAATACAAGGCATACAAAACAGAAGGCGTTACCTTCATGTCAGGTGCACTTAAGCCATGAAAGCTTCTGAAACCATCATGGCTAAAAATTCTCTGTTGCTTTCCAAATATACAATTAAAATATACTGGGGAATCAAAACAAAAAAAACAACAAAGCATCTTCAAATTTAATATGTTCCATATATACCAGTTAATCTATGGGAACAGTAACACAGCTGGGTCTTAGCCAGGAACCCCTCAGATTCTTGCCTGCACTTAATAAATACTTTTTACCATTTGATTACATGCAATCCCTCTTGAATAATTTATCTTGTTCTAGTCTAATTTTACCTAATATTAGATAATCATGCCTGATATGTTTGAATGATTTTTTTTTCTGCCTCCCAAAAAGGAGTGTGATTTGTCAACCATAAGCTTAGAGGCTTTGTAAACATTAATTTCTACAAAACCCAAGAGCTTTCATGGGAAAAAAAAAAAAAAAAAAAAGGTCTTTTTTTTTAAGCTTTGTCATGAGACATTAGGAATACCATACCAGCAATATCCAGACTGCAGTTCAGTAAGCACCACAATTTTTGTAAAGTAATGCCTGGTCAAGAGAAGGACTTGACTGTGACTAATACAGCACCAATTTCCTAAGAATAAGACATACCTAAGGGTGATAAAGGTGCAGTCACATTGAGTGTCACAGATTACTATGCAAGAACAACATACACAGGCATGGGCAGCAAAGTCTGTGCTTGCAGATCAGTTAGGAATGCAATGCACATAGCAACTGTGAGATTAATTCAATAGGCCTAGTGTTCTCTAAAAATAAGGGGTGTTTTACCTGGATTCTACATAGAACTGTCTGTAGTTGTCAGTACAAATGCTCATGACAATGCCCATAAGCATTTATTCTGGACCATACATTAAATTTATAGCAATGTCATTTGAAAGAATATTAAGGAAGAATAAGCATACATACTTAACTGCTTCTGTTTCAGCTATGTATAGGTATAGATGGGCCATGAAACTGATGTTTAACTTCAAGTTAGACAATAAAGGTTTTGACCTTGATTCAAGTAGTGAATACTAACCAAAAAATGTATATGGCTGTATCAGTCTGAACAATTTTGATCTTCTACTCATTTGCAACAGAGTAGAGGAGATAAAAAGCACAAAGGAAAGACACATCATTATTGGTGAAATCAATATATTATGAGCATGTGGTTGCACTATAAATTACTTAGTTTAACTCTTGGTTCAAATGAGACAATAGGTGTTGGGTTGAAGCTCTTCTATCATGGATCATGGATGGGTTTTTTTCGATGCAAATAGCAGAGAGGTGCTAAGACCCCACATCAGTGAAGTGCAGAATAAAGACAGAAGTACTACAGAAAGTTTAGTTTCCACTGTCCCACATGGCTACTCCACTGGTCCTCTAAAACAGTTTCTTAAATGCTTTTTAAAATGTTGGTAGGATGTATGAGTTTTTCAGAAAATTTCTGAAACTACAACTATAGGATTTCATATCACCATTCATAAGGAATGTAATTCTTTAAGAAGAGAATTTTGATGTGGTTCAGTGCTCTGGCACATGTGTTAGATTATGGCCATGAGCAGCTTGGGCAGTTGTAGGGACCAGATTATGGTTTTGGGACCCCCTATCCCTGCTGGCCACACTCATATCCCACACAGAGTACTGTTGTAGTTGATAGCCTGAAATGCATTTTTTCTTATTTTTTAGTTGTGATTTCCACCCCCCAGCTTTTCTTTCTCCTAACTGTTTACCTGGCGTCAAGTTACCATGGTTACTGAAGTTTCTCTCCTC